>NC_079212.1:103005583-103143083 GCF_029633865.1 Lampris incognitus | reverse complement strand
TAAGGCAACTCAGTTTTTCCAGCGATCCGTTAAGACATCTGATGTGAAGAGAGTTAGGCAAGCTAAAAAAAAAAACTTCAAATAAGCAAATAACCTAGTAAAAGATTTTTTGAAAATGCTCCGCTTGTTATTTTTTGCCGTGTTTAATATCTATCAGAGAGCCCAGATGTTTTGGCTGAATGTGTCTTGAACCGCTGGACCGAGCCAACTACCTGAGGCGTCGTGTCTGAACTGTACTCCACTTGACATGGTGAAATATGTCCCTGCATGGTGCACAGCTCTCTCTCTCTAGCCCGCTTGCTCTCTCATTCTGTCCGTCTCTTTCTATGAGTCTTGCCTTCTCTTTCTTCGTCTCTCTTTCTCCCCCTCTGTGGCTCTGCATGGTGTATGGTTTACTCTCTCAATCTTTCCCTCTTGGTGCTTCTCTGTTACCTCTAATATTCTCTCTGTCAACAACGCTCTCCCGTTAACTGCCTCATGATTGAATGACGCACTCTTATCTCTACTGCACCCTATGTCCTTGTCCTCATCTCACAAACAAGCTTCTTTTTTCTTCACATGCATTTTCTTTCATTCTCATTCTGTCTTTTCTATCTCTTCCTTGCTGTGTCTCTCCATATCTGTCTATACAACACATGAAACTTCCTTGACATGGTGTGTGGTTTCGGTATGCTTTGGCATGATGGCATCCTCTGTGGCGAATGTCTTTGCTTGCTCCAGTCTGGAATACCGAGTTTTTGCTTGTATTTTTAATTATTTGGTTTTGAGTACCCTTCAAAAATGTCATGCGCTGCTGGTTTATGGCAAGCAGGCACTGTTGAACTTCGCCAGGCTGCAGCATGACACAGTATTCACTGGTCTTATACCTCCGGGTATAGACCACATTGTTCGCTCCACACCAAGCCACTGCCGCCTCCGAGAAGCACCCTCCAGCATCACACTTGAGTGAGGAAGGAAAACAGAAGAGACCCCACTGAGGCACAAGTGAGGCAAGAGAGGGGGCTTTCGTGCTAGGCTAAACGCTCATGCTAATCGACCACCACTGCCGAGCCTCCTGCTAGCTAACTTGTGGTCACTTTAAAATAACATTGACAAGCTGAGAGCCAGGATAACAACACAATGTGAAATTAGAGACGGCTGTGCCCAAATATTCATGGAGACATGGCTTTCAGCCAGTCTACTGGACTCGGCGGTGCAGCTACAGACCCACTCCGTTCACCAAGGAGACTGCACTGTTGCCTCTGGTAAGGCTAAAGGGGGAGGTGTGTACATCTTTGTAAACAACATGTGGTGTGGAGATGTACAGATTATATACAAACTTTGTTCACAAAACGTGGAACTGATACTGTTGAAATGTAGACCCTTATACCTACCAAGGGTAACTAACTCATCAGCAGCACTCAGTTTGCTTCATGATGTCATAAGCGCTCAGGAAACCATACTCCCTGATGCTGTTTTCATCATCACAGGGGACGTAAACCACTGCAATCTACAGGTTGTGCCACCAAAATATTACCAGCATGTGAATATCCTCACAAGAGACCAGAATACACTGGCTCATGTGTACAGTAACATCTGGGATGCCTACAAAGCTGTCACCCGCCCCCACTTTGGACTTTCAGACCGCTATTCCTATACTCAGCCTCCAGACAAAAACTCAAGCAGAATACCACCATGAGTAAAAAGGTCAAACTTTGGTCCGCACACTGAGAGCATTATGCAGGACTGTTTTGCACACACAGACTGGGATGTGTTTAAAGCTGCAGCCACAGAAGAAAATGCCTTTATAAACATAGATGAGTATGCTGAATGTGTGACTGGTTACATTAGTACCTGCACTAACACTATAGTACCCACCATACAGGTCATAAAATATCCAAACCAGAAGCCCTGGATGAACAGTCAAGTACGGCTTGTGCTGCATGCTCACGCTCTTCAAGATTCAAGATTACTTTATTTGTCTCTAGGGAAACTTGTCTTGGACGTAAAGGCTGCCACATAAAAATACATACAATATAGACATAAAGTGCATAGCAAAGACAAGTGCACACATCAAATGCATTGAAATACGTGCAGCACTGCCCCTCATTTCACATCCTCCTTTTGTCCTGAATTTAGGAGCTTCACTGATAGAGGGATGAAAGGGTTTTTATACCTGTTCAGGTATCTTTCCTATATTTAACTGGAACCCATGTAGTGTCTACCTGACGGGAGCAGTTCGTATTATGAATACAGGATATGAGAGGGGTCAGCGATAATTTTCCTTGCTCGTTTACCTATTGTCTTCTCAATGAGCATTTGGAGGGAGGGATGCTCCCTCACCTCCATCAATTTCATTAATGTGTGGACCAGTCTGTTCATTTATGATTTTAACTTACCTGATATGTTACCAAACCAAGCTTAAATTCCGTAACGTAATATACTCTATCACAGCATGATAAAATGACATCATTACCCTCTGTCCAACCCCAAACACCCCGAGTCTATGCAAAAAGTAGAGTCGCTGTTGAATCCTAGTACATACAGAATTCATGTGGTCTTTATAGTTCCTCGAGCAGGTCAGCAAAAAGCTGTATTCTTGTCCTGCTGGAGGTTCGCGGTGACAAGCGTGTTTCCATGTCGTAAATGTGCATTTCCAGGTTGTTGCCGTGGAATGCTGTTGTTTGACCATGACTTACTGTGAAAACTAGCAAAAGCAGTCCTGTGCAGAAAATTCTCCAAAGACTCGCCATTTTACAGTGTTTTATAACATTAATACAAAAAACAGTAACAAAACAAGGACATATTTATCACTCAGTCAAGATTAAAACACAATTTATGCAGCTGCACAGTTGTTCATGTCACCTACAGAGCAGCGCCACCACCGAAAGTGTTTAGATCAAGCAATGAGGAGGAGTACAAAACAGCAAAGTACAGCTTGTGGAAAACAATTAAAGAGGAAAAACAGCAATACAGAGAGAAGCTGGAAGGCTACTATTCTACTGCTGATGCCAGGCGCATGTGACAAGGCCTACAAAAGATCACAGACTATAAGGGCACCACCACAAAAATAACTAACACCACCATCTCTCTACCTGAACAGCTTAATAAATTCTATTCCCGCTTTGAGACCAACAATAGTGAAAAACAGAGGAGGTTCTCACACACTCAGAACATACAAGAACCCCCACTGGCCATCTCATCAGCTGATGTACACAACGTCCTGAGGGGAATCAACCCACGCAAGGCAGCAGGCCCAGATAACATCCCCAGGCGGGCCCTCAACACGAATTGGCTGATGTTTCCCCCTCAATTTTCAACCTGCTTTAAAATAACCACAATCATCCCAGTCCCTACGAGGAGCCCAGTCACTTGTCTGAATAACTACAGGACAGTTGAACTAACTCTAATCATAATGAAGTGCTTTGAAAGAGTGTTTTTTTGCCCATATCCAGAGTAATATACCTGTGTCCCTGGAACCCCTGCAGTATGCGTACCACCCCAACAGATCCACTGAGGACACTATCACTGCACTACTGCACATAGCCCTTCCCACCTGGAAAACAAAGATTCTTATGTGAGAATGCTTTTCATTGATTACAGCTCAGCCTTTAATACAGTCCTCCCCCACAAACTCACAAACAAGTTGTACAGCCTTGGCCTGAATCCCACACTGTAACTGGCTGTTAGATTTCCTCACTGCCAGAACACAGTCAATTGGAAATCTAACCTCGAACAGTATGGTGATGAACACTGGTACCCCACAAGGATGTGTCCTTAGCCCCATGCTCTGCACACTATTCACTTATGACTGCATTGCCTCACAGAAGGACAACACTATAATGAAATTTGTTGACAACACCACAATCATTGGTCTGATCACTGGGGGTGACGAAACGGCATGCAGGAGAGAGGTGGCTAGTCTGGTGACATGGTGTGACAACAGCAACCTCTCTCTCGACACAGATAAGACGAAGGAGATGAAGGTGCACATGAGGACGGAGAGGAGTCCTCATCAACTGCTAATAATCTGTGAGTCTGAGGAGGAGAAGGTCAGCAGCATTAAATTCTTGGGCGTCCACATCAGTGATGACCTCACTTGGTCAAGAAACATCACCCAGTTGGTCAAGAAAGCACAACAGCATGGGGAGCATCCAGGTAGTGTACTGGTCTATTCTGTTGCCTACCAACACAGGGATCACCAGTTCGAATCCCTGTGTTAACTCCGGCTTGGTCGGGTGTCCCTACAGATACAATTGGCTGTGTCTGTGGGTGGGAAGCTGGATGTGGGTCTGTGTGCTGGTTGCTGCACTAGCGGCTCCTCTGGTCGGTTGGGGCACCTGCTCGGGGGGAGGGGGAACAGGGAGAATAGCATGATCCTCCTACACGCTACGTCCCCCTGACAAAACTCCTCATTGTCAGGTGAACTGAAGCGGCTGGCGGCTCTACATGTATGGGAGGAGGCATGTGGTAGTCTGCAGCCCTCCCCAGATCGGCAGAGGGGGTGGAGCAGTGACTGGGATGGCTCGGAAGAGTGGGGTAATCGGCCAAGCACAACTGGGGAGAAAAAGGGGGAAAAAATCCCAAAAAAGAAAGCACAACAGCGGCTGTACTTTCTAAGGACACTGAGGAAATCCGGCATGTTACCAAAGATTCTCAGCAACTTCTACAGTTGCATCATAGAAAGCATCTGGACCAGCTGCATCACTGTGTTAGGGCACAGCTCTACCATGGAATGCTAACGCCTGCAGAGAGTGGTAAAAACATCTGAGGAGATCTTCAGGGTGCCCCTACCAACTCTGCAGGACATCTACCACCGGAGAGTCCATAGAAAAGCCTGGAGCAGCATTAAAGACTCCACCTACCACCACCACAGGTTTTTCTCACTTATGCCCTCTGACAGGATCAAATCAAAATCAAATCAATTTTATTTGTATAGCCCAATATCACAAATTACAAATTTGCCTCAGTGGGCTTAACAGCAACACAACATCCTGTCCTTAGACCCTCTGGCAGGATGTACAGAAGTGTGATATCCAGAACCTCTAGGCTGAGGGACAGCTTTTATCCTCAGGCCATCAGACTGATCAACAGATTCAATCTATGCCCCTGTCCAAACCCTAACCCACCTCACCATACAAGTAGTTTCGCTCGTCACCTCCACTCCCCTCCTCCACACACACACACACACACAAACACACACGTACACACACAGATGCACACACTCAAGTCACATGGCACACTCAAGACATTTACCCACTGCCTGTATATAGAATTTCATGTGTTTATATGTGATTTGTTATACAATTTTATGTATGATGTGTTTATATACTGTCTGTACATAGACTTTCGCACAAACACAGATCATGCACAGGTACAGTTTTTGTACGGATACAATATATTGCCGCCATGTATTGTACATTGTATATTGTACATAGTATTCTTTGGATAGGTTTATTTATTTTCTGTTTTTATCTCTGCTGATATTTATTTATTTATTTTATATTCTTTCTTTCTATTCTTCGTGTTTTTATTTTGACAATGCCATTCAGTGTGGAAGGCAAAGGGATAATTTCATTGTGGAGGGAAACTTGTTTTTAACTTTGCATATGACAATAAATGCCCCCCACCCCCATTATTCTCCCCAATTGCAATTATCCCACTCTTCCAAGCCTTCCCAGTCGCTGCTCCACCCCTTCTACCTATCCAGGGAGAGCTGCAGACTACCACATGCCTCCTCTGATACATGTGGAGCTGCCAGCCACTTCTTTTCACCTGACAGTGAGGAGTTTCGCCAGGGGGACGTAGTACGTGGGAGGATCACACCATCCCCCCCTGAACAGACGCCCTGACCGACCGGAGGCGGCACTAGTGCAGCGACCAGGACACATACCCACATCCGGCTTCCCACCCAGAGACACGGCCAATTATGTCTGTAGGGACGCCTGACCAAGCCTGAGGTAACACGGGGAATCGAACCGATGAGCCTCGTGTTGGTAGGCAACGGAATAGACCACTACGCTGCCCGGACCCCCAACAATAAATGCTTTGACCTGACTTTGACTTGAATTTGGGCTCTTTCTCTTAAATCTCCTTTCATTCTCGAGCTCTCTTTTTCTCCCTCTCTATGTAGCTCCCTCTCTTTATCTTTATCGTGTGTCTTCTCAGTCATTGTGCTCCTGTCTTACTAGTAGCTGTCTCTCATTATCTTTATGTCATTTTCTCCATCTTTTTCACGCATTCTCTTACACTCTAACTTCCTCTCTCTCCGGAAAGTTTGATATGCTCTCTCTTTCGCTCTCTCTCTCCCTCCCTCCCTCTCTCTCTCTCTCTCTCTCTCTCTCTCTCTCTCTCTCTCTCTCTCTCTCTCTCTCTCTCTCTCTGTCTCTGTCCATCTGACAAGGTGTGACAATGAAATAAGGCCTTTGACACAGACAGGAGTTTCTAAAGGCAGTCTGGACGGATGAGGTGAGATCTGAGCAATTCATTTCCACATAAAACCACATTGAAATGCGGTCTAGCGGGACTTCCTTAAAGTACCTAGATTAATCAGGATAAGAAATGCCACAAGGCGGATGAGGAATTAGCTGCCTATTACAAATTAAATGGAGCTTGATAGAGCCGGTGTGGAAACAAGGCAAGTACTTTAAGAAAACAAGCAGTTCAAGCTAAACCACACATCACATGAGTACCAGCTTTGCGAGAATAGAGAAAATAAATTTTATATTTAAACTGACAACCCTACATCTGGGGTTTCATCAAACTGGTTTTGTACAGGACAGCCTGGTGGCTTGTTGGCGTAATGGCTGGCATTGGTTCCTCACAGCTCTGCTGTGTGGTGTGGCACATTTCCTCTGTATTTACAAAGGATTACTTCCACATGCCAGAAATATGCACCTTAGATTAATTTGAGATTCCAGATTGCCAATATGTATGATTGGTGTGTGTGTGTGTGTGTGTGTGTGTGTGTGTGTGTGTGTGTGTGTGTGTGTGTGTGTGTGTGTGTGTGTGTGTGTGTATCACGGGTAGCACTGGGGCAGCACATTGATCATGGATAACACATGAGGCAGATCTAGATCTGGTTGGACACAAACCCTTGTTTGGGTGGGGCGAAGGGGGGGGGGCTGTAAGGCTAATGCATGTATGTATGTGCATGTGCTGATTGGTAACAGAGGGCCAGGGCAGTGATCCAACCACTTCTGTACTCTTGTCCAGCAGACCCAAAATGGCTTCTCCTACATATCTGCTAGATCTGTCCGCCTTCTCCACCTCTTTCTCCACATTTCCTCTATGTCCTAGACCTATTAAAAGATAGAGATCACACTTGCTACCCCCCACCCCACATTGTGAAGGTCTCTGGCAGAGACTTGTGCAACATGTCTCCTCGGCAGTTGGGGAGTTTTAGAAATACCCGTCACAGGATGTGCTAAAACAGGACCTTTGAGGGCTGGGGAATCAAAAACAAAGTGTAAGTTTTACGAGGGGAAGCAGGAGACGTCCAAGCAGACTTTGACAGGTGCGAAAACATGATATCACTTACATAGCCAGCTACTTGCTCTGGATGATCACGATGAAGTAAGGAATGTTTGAGAATGTGCTATCTCCCCTTTCATGTGCAGAAGGGGGTCAGGGTGGAAGGGGGTCTTCAGAGCTGTTGCCACTGTTTACTTGACTCAGCTCAAAAGTAAAACGTGAAGGGTTGGAAAGTGTGATATGCACCAAGTTTCACAGCTTCCAGTCATCATTCAGCAGTTCTGATTTTCATTATTTGGCTCAGAGAAAATATGTGACATTTGAAATTAAATAAAACATGTACAGAATGCGAAGGAGGGGCAGTTTTATGGTACTATTCAACACTTCTTATCTAACAGATCTTAGAAGTGAAAATAAAGTCAGAGTTCATGTTGAATAAGTTGTGAAAATTGTGATCCCAGGGCCCATAATCTTAGATACAGATGTGTTTAAATCGTACTGCTCCCTTTTCGGAATGAGATATATGTTGCCACTTGCCAGTATGAATGATTCCTTTGGAAAATACCACAAGGTGCTTAAGTTTCTGCAAAAGCTACCATCGCATCAGAATAAATTCAGTTATTCCCCTGCCAGTGGTAAGATAACTACTGTTTCTGTGATTAGGAAATATATCTAATATCTTCAACTTTTTGTGTTTTTCTGTTTGGTTTAAAATACTTTGGTAGTGTTCAACCAATTAAGTAAGTTTCAAGATACTTGTGCTCTTACCCTTTCAGTGCCACCCATTCATTCTCCATCAGGTCACCCCTAACTCACAATGGTGAGAGGACGTGAACTCAATGAGGCGGAGGATGGGGAGACACCCTGGACAGGTCACCGGTCCTACTCTCCTTTTCCTTCTAACTTTGGATTTGTGAGGCACTTTGCAAGCTTTTGCTCAATAAAAGTGATATATAAGAAAGTTAATTGTCGCAGTAATTGTAGTAGTAGTAGTATAAGATCACATTAGATGTTGGTGGGAGACTACAAAGTGCAATGAGACTGATGAGATGTTGAGCAGCACTTGGACCCAATTAATTATCTTCCATAGCCCTCTGGAGTAGCAGCGACTAGAAGATTGCTTTGAATTGTTTGTTTCATTGAAGCTGAGGTACGTCCTGCAAAGGGGAATTAAACCTCTGTTTTATTACTTGCCGTGCCTATATTGAGAATTTGGATCACCAGCTACCATTCTGTCACGATGGCTCTTAATACAAAGTCAACAAGCATTCTATCTCTGAACTCTCACAGGCCCCATCCCAGTTCCCCCCACCTGGCCTTACCCCTAGTTCTGGAGTGCCCTCTACTGCATGGTGGCCCTTCAGAATGGAGCTACAAGGGGTAGGGTTGGAAATCTTTACCTAGGAAATTGGACACCACTCGCTACGTCATCACCATCATCATTGCATCTTTTATCAGAATTTTATTAGTTGCCTATTGCTTAAAGTACTATAGTACTATACATATTATATTAAAGCCGATTGCTTGCTACCATTATCAGCTATTTTAGTGATAAATCTGACCAAATTTACAGGACAGAACAAGACATTAATTTATTGACAATAGCCAGGAAGCATGTTTACACATCGGCTATTTCAGTGCAGTTCTGCCCATAGAAATTTCTGCCCTGGGTCACACAACATGAAGGAACGTTTATGACTGTTGTCATTAAGTGTCATTCAGTTATTTATGTCATTTTTAACACAAAGTTGACACTGTTTGAGATGTCTTTGCTGTAGCAAACCGAGCAGGACCAAGCCGCTCGATTTGATTTTCACGCGTCTGTAGCTTGAAAGAGACATCTCAAACAATGTCAACTTTGCATTAAAAATGGCATAATTGACCGTATGACAATTAATGACCACAGTCGTAAACATTCATGAAGGCACATTCATCTTTGTAACAGGCGTCTTGTCTGATGGTGTTGTAACCAACAAAAAGACTCACTAGCCGATTGCTAGGGGGTCGACCACCTTCAGTCGAGCGGTTAGCGCTGTCGCCTTGTGGCACAGTACAAAGCGGGTGGAATCCCACAGCGGGTGGAAATATGCTCGATAACAGTGTCATGCCAGTCTTATGCACACCCCCTAAAATAAAGTGCTGCCCTGCCCTGCACTGATATCAGTCGAGCGAGGAAGTGCAGAATATTTGCAGCTGGACCATTTTTCAAGCCTCATACAGGGGACCGACTGTACTGTCATTCACAAATCATCGTTTACACGAAGTTCTATTGACATCGTGAATAGCGATTTTTCTGAAATGCTTGTTATAACGATCCAATTACATATTCCTTTGCATCTATATTAAACTAAAGTATTCCAATGGATTCAACATTTTTTGCATGACTTGCAAAGATATATACGTTTATGGACTTTTTCCCGCACACCGGTAGCCATGTTCCATGTTACACTGCCTCCGTTCATAAAGCATTCTGGGAATTTTCTTCTACCACTCCGTTTGGATTCTGCGCCTGAAAATGCTCCATTTGGATGGCCGTTCGGTGGACTAGATGACTCCTACCCATCAAAAGAAACGGGACACCCTACCCTACATGGCCATGGGCAAAACGGAGGGGTAGGGCCAAGGGGTGGGGGGATTGGGCCATAATCAGGGGAAATTAGGAAACTGATATTGAATGGATTTGCAATGAGTTGAATTTGCTTTTATTTAGATTTAGAATTTAGTTAAATTCTAATTTGTGATATTGTTTCAAACATAACTGGAGCTCTCGTAAGACAACTTTTTCCTCACCTTCTATACGTTATATCTATATTGTAAATGTGTTCATCCTGCATCTGGTTATTGTAATTCACAGCTTTTACTATGTGACAATGTTCTTAACTTTGTCAAGATAACCTAAATATCATAGTCTAATGACCCTCTCTGTTGCGTTTTAAGGCTGCTATTAGTGAGTTATGTAAAAGTAATCTCTCTCTCTCTCTCTCTCTCTTTCACTCACTCATTGCTGTCTTTTGTTTTTACTCTGTTGTTTGTGTATTGAGGTATGTGTATGTGTATTGGTTTATGAATTGGAAGGGGAATCTGGAGTTTGTGTGGTTCTATGAAAGACTCACACACAACTACGTGACTTTTTCATATTCGCACACATGAAAGTGTGTTTGCATAATCATATGGTGTTCTGCAAGGTTGTGGGAGGTATACACTGATGAGCCAAAATATTGTGACCACTCACAGGTGAACCAAATAAAGTTTATCATCTACAAACAAGGGCACATACCAAAGTCTGGGTAGATTAGATGGTAAGCGAACAATCAGTCCTTGTAGTCAACATGTCGGATGTAGGAGAAATGGGCAGGAATAAAATCCTGAGCGACTTTGACCAGGGCCAAATTGTTATGGCCAGATGACTGGATCAGAGCATCTCTAAAACAGCAACGCTTGTGGGATGCTCCCAGTCAGCAATGGTGAGTACCTACCAACAGTGGTCCGAGGAAGGACAAACTACAAACCGGAGACAGGGTGTTGGGCACCCAAGGCTCATCGATGTGTGAGGGTAACCAAGGCTATCCCGTCTTGTCCGAATTGACAGGAAGATCACAAGTCATGGAACATTTTAATGATGGTTACAGGAGGAATGTGTCACAACACACAGTGCATCACAGCTTGCTGCCAATGGGGCTGCATACCCGCAGATCAGTTAGCGTGCCCATGACGACCCATGTCCACCATCGAAGATGCCTGCAATGGGCATATGAGCATCAGAACTGGACCTTGGAGTAGTGGAAGATTGTTGCCTGGTTTGAAGAGTCCAGTTTTCTTTTAGATCACATGGATGGCTGTGTCAGTGTGTGTCATCTACCTGGGGAAGTGATGGCACCAGGATGCACTGTGGGAAGACGACAAGCCGGTGGAGGGAGTGTGATGCTCTGGACAGTGTTCTGCTGGGAAACCCTGGGTCTGGCCATTCATGCGGATGTCAATTTGACATGTTCCACCTATCTAAACATTGTTGCAGACCAGGTACACTCCTTCATGGCAATGGTATTCCCTGATGGCAGTGGCCTCTTTCAGCAGGATACTGCACCCTGCCACACTGCACACATTGTTCAGGAATGTGTGCGGTTCAGAATGTTTTGATGCATGCTCAATAATTCAAGTAAGAAAATCAAAGAAGGTTGAATCAGTTCATCTGGACACAACGTTTATTGACAGATGCATTTCATCACTCAACTAAGTGACATCTTCAGTCTAAACTAACTGCAGGTATCCGCACCCCTTATAAGCAATACAGTTGCATAACGACCAAAACCAACAATCAGTTTCATATGCAAATATGGGTGTGACTATTAACTAGAGTTTCAATGGCCATGTGTACTATTCACAGAGGATTTGGGAATGTTTGCAATCACAACGTTGCAAAATGGGGACAGATGTACTCTTAGCCCCCCAGTTCGGGGATGGTGCACATCCTTGATAGGGAGGAATGCTGGTTTGAATGGGGAGTCAAAGAGGCCATCTATATTAAGAGGAAACGATCATCCAATCAGCCGATCCACGGCAGCACCACCTCACAACTTACAGGACTTGAAGGATCTGCTGCTAATGCCTTGGTGCCAGATACCACAGGACACCTTTAGGGGTCTTGTAGAGTCCATGCTGTTTTGGCAGCACACGGCGGACCAACAGCATATTAGGCAGGCGGTCATAATGTTTTGGCTCATCGGTGTACGTATGTGAATCTTTGTTCACATGCCTGTGTGTGTTGTTAGCATAATGCAAGTATGTGTGTGTGTAAGTGTTGTGCATTTTTATGTGTTGGAGGGAGCTGTATTTGTGTGCAAGCGCTTTGAATGAATTTGAAGAGCTGTGTGTGTGTGTGTGTGTGTGGGTGGGTGGGTGGGTGGGTGGGTGGGTGTGGGTTTGAGAATGAGTCAGACTGAACGGTCACTGCTACAACCCTGCAAATGAGCTACAAAAAAATAACTCACTCATCTCAGCACAATCAGGACCAGATGGACTAGGTCAACACAGTGGTGTGCATGTGTGTTTTAGTTGGGGGCTCCTAATGTGTGTTTAGAGGTGGGAGGGTGGGTTGTGTACTTGGTTCTGTAACTGTTTTTGTGATTGCTCATGAATCTGTGTGTGTGTGTGTGTGTGTGTGTGTGTGTGTGTGTTTCTAAATGTTCATTTTTGAATATAAGCATGGGTATGCATGCCCATGCAATGAGTGTTCCTGAATTGTTTTGTATGCAGGCTTGGGGAGTAACGGAACACAGTAATGGGCATTATGTAATCAGGGTACAATTTTTTAAACTTTATTCCAATACATCCGCTTATCCTGCTCTCAGGGTCGCGGGATGCTGGAGCCTATCCCAGCAGTCATTGGGCGGCAGGCAGGGAGGCACCCTGGACAGGCCGCCAGGCCATCACACACACACACACACACACACACACACACATTCATACCTAGGGGCAGTTTAGTACGGCCAATTCACCTGACCTACATGTCTTTGGACTGTAGGAGAAACCGGAGCTCCCAGAGAAAACCCACACAGACACAGGGAGAACATGCAAACTCCACACAGAGGACGACCCGAGACAACCCGCCAAGGTTGGACTACCCCGGAGCTTGAACCCAGAACCTTCTTGCTGTGAGGCAACCGCGCTAACCACTGCGCCACCGTGCTGCCTATTCCCATACAGTTACAGAAAAAAGAGACGTAAACAGATTACCGATACAATTTTTGAAAACAAAGATTATTTACCGAGATTACGTTTTGAAAATTATATAAAACAAAATGTTTTTTCCACAGTGCCACGCAACTGCCGCCATTGGCTGTTCTTCGCAAATTGTGATCAATCACTCACACATGGATGACCTGAGAGGGACGTTTAGTAGGGACGTTTATGTGCGCTCGTTAGTCTTTCATGTATTACCTATATACATTTCAAAATTCTTCTGAATAATAATAATGTAACTAAAATGGAAGGAGTCTGTCTGTCTGTCCTTTGATTTTCTCGACAACCGTTCATCTGATCAATTTAACTCTTGGCGGGTGCACCATTAGTCTGGACAGTCTCATTTATATTGCCACCCGTCCCTTAAAATACGGATGGACTCACCCTGTATTTTAGAAGGAAATAATGCATTTCTTGCTGAACCGATACGAAGTGTGATTTGTTCCGTATTCTCACAACCGGAGAAGGAAGAAATATGCAGGCAGTGCCTCCGTAAGTCCTAAAATTATACATTTATTATTAAATCAAATAAAATAAGTTTGTTGAGAAGTACCATTCATTCAATGAATGAATGAATGAACGGTACATTTGTAGAATAGTGCATTCTTATGTTCATTGAATTTATTTGGTGTGTTGCGTTTGTTTGCCAATAAAGCTCTCAAGTGAAACATTATGTGGCTACATGTGTGTTTTCTTGAGGCACATTACTCTGACAGGTCTACTTACTGTAGGCAGGTGTCTAGTCTACTGTATATTTCCCTTTACTTGAACCTTTCAAGCTTGCCACATTCTGAACCAATACCACACCGTGTGTGCAGCAATAGAATCAGGGAAATTGTTTCTAAAAAAAAAAAGAAGCAGTTTCCATTGAGGTGGGGGTCATGGTGGGAGCTGAGATGGGGTAGGGTTAAGTGTCTCCTATTTTTCTGAGCTAAAGGTGGGCAACCCTACTGATGGGCTGCCCAAATGTGTCTCTGTGGCACCTTCTTTTACTTTGAGTTTGCATGTAAGGTGACCAGATGCCAACAAACTAAATGTGGGACAAACAGTGTGTCTGTGTGGGACAATGTGGGACACGTATAGATATACCCTGTAATTTAATGTGGAATCCATAGGCTTACTGACTGAATTTATTTTATGGTTTTTTTTACACCTGATTTGTTGATTAAAAACACCATGGATACTCTTTATTCATGTAGCAGACCTAAAAGATGGGGTGGGTGTGGATGCCTTGTATTAAACTAAAACACCATTGTCTGTTTGCCTTTTTTGCTACATGTTTTGATGCTTAAAATCTTGGTGTCCCCATTGTCCTTTCTAAGGTTATATTGTTTTGTTGTTTTACAAAATGCACTTAAGTAAAGTCATGTTACAAATATCTTTTCTTCTGTTGTTTTTCATATTTGGCATTGAGGTAATCCAAAAGCAACTAAAAGTAATCTGATTACATCAGTTCATATTGTGATACTCAAAGTAAGTTACTGAATGCATTTTTCAACAGGTAATTTGTAATTGTTACAGAATACATTCATAAGGAAACCCCTCCAACCCTGTGTGTATCTGGGGACATCCATGTGGGTGTAGTTAGGTATTTGTGCACATCTTCTTCTTCTTCTTCTTCTTCTTTCGGCCTGTTCCCCGTTTCCCAGGGGCTGCCACAGCGGATTTAATAGTTTCCATTGGTACCCTGTGAGGGCACAGCACCGATGGCAGTCTTGTCAATCCACATAATGATTTGGCAAAATTTTACGTCGGATGCTCTTCCTGACACAACCACTACCCCTATGGACAGGGGCACAGATGAAGCGCTGGATGCCATCCCAGTATTCATGGACTTGCACCCATGCCTACTGCCATCATTTGTGCGCATACACATCTGTAATTATGTGCAGTTCAACTGTGTGAGTGTGTGTGTCTCTCCTTCTGTCAGTCTCTACCTCGTGTCCAGTTATCAGCATGTTTGTGTGTATCTTTGCCTGTCTGTCTTTGCTTGAGTGTGTGGGTTTGAGTATTTGTGTGTATGTGTGTTTTTGCATGTGTGAGTTCTATCTCTGTGGATTTTTTTTCAGTTTATGACCCAGTATCCCCATGTGTCCGAGTCCACTGCCACTTGTCTCACAGAGAGGGACCCCCCCCCCCCCCCCGGGTTCAGGGATTATCGATCCCTCTTCACATAGATGGCCTCTTTGACTCCCTGTTCAAACCAGCGTTTGCACACCCTCATCCTTGAAAGAGTGGCCACTGGCCTGTAGATGGGTGTAGACTGGGGTCCTGCCTGACACGTTAGCTCTTCTCTGTTGTAAGGGTGGGGAAACCTGCAGTCAACCAAGACTGATGAACTCATTTAGATGAGTGATGAAATGTTCCTCCCACTAAATGTTGTGTTCAGATGACCTGAATCAACTTTCTGGAATTTCCTTACCTGGATTATTGAGCATGCGTCAAGACAAAAAAAAAAGCCAAAAAGCACAAGAACAGAGTCATGAGAATCCCATCTGAAGTCAGAGTACTGTAACAAAATAGATAAATGATCCATGTCATAGCAGCAGGGTTGGGAAACAGATTATTTGGTTGAGAAACATTTCAAAATGACTACTATTGTGAACAGCCATAACCACTCCTACTGTGTAAATCGCTATTTTGAAATGGGCCACAGGGACGTAATTCTATCCTATAAAAGTGGGTATCAAGCCCACAGTTTCACATAAAATAACACAAACACGACCAAATCGCTGAGGTGGATTACAAATGGAATTCAGCCCTAAATTGCACCTTAAAAATGGCTACTGTGGCTCCACCAGTGCTGATATGAGATGCATTTTGGGATAAGTGGATGATGGGGGATATCAACCTTGGTAAATGTCATCATATCGATGACAGCTTGCATTTCACTAAAGTCGTACAGCAGATCTGTGAGGGCAGTACAGTGGCTCTGTGGTTAGGACTGCTGCATCACACTGTATACAGCAAGCAAGTTCAATTCAAGGATGGAGTGGGCGCTCGAAATTGCCCGTACAGAAGTTGTGTGGGTGACTGTGTGTTTGGGTCCTGTTATGAACTAGTGACCTTTCTTTCCAGCGTGTTGCCTTTCCTTTCACCTAAAACCACTCCAGCAACCCAGAACTACATTTAAACGTCAATATTCTTTCACCCTCTATCTGCTTTCTCGGTACTCTCTGCCTTAACTGCGGTGAGCACCAGATCAGCCACCTTTTTTTGTACTGATAAATGCCCTATGATAGGTTATGGTTAAGGGACAGCCGTCACTTGTAGCTGTGTATGGCAGACTGTCATTGATGAATGTTTCTGGGCTGAATGGGCAGTGAAACGAACTACCAGTGTGATTTATACATATATTTGGTCATCATATTTTTATTATTGAAACATTGGAATGAATTTCATCAATTATGAATGAATGATTTATTCGACCCGTTTGTGTATCTCTGTGTTACATCTGAATCATTTTCATGATGTTGTCTTTTAGAGGGGTGATGCGCCCTACCTTTGATTGTACCAGTGAGGACAGTCTCTTGCTATACCACATCGTAGCATAGTGTACACTATATTGTGCACATTGTGCTAGAATGTGGTTTTGAATGCAGACTATGACTTAAAACAGATGGCCATTTAGGAAAAAATATGTAGCTAAGCCAATTACAGTCCTGTCTAGCCATAGTCTATCTCTTGCACTGCCAATATCCTGACTGAAATGTGTTATGGTATGGTATCAGGGGGTCTCTCAGGGTTTTTTCCAAAAAAAAAAACCTTCTCTACATCAGTAATTTGCTAGTAGCACGCTAGGATATTCATAAGAAACTGCCACATCCACCGCTGCATACCTATTACAATAGTCTTATGCTGCACTCACACCAAAAACGACATGTTGCTTTATTCATGCTACAAACCAAATAGTGCTACCAAGTGGCTCGAGTAGCGTCAGTTTCTTGCCAAGTTCATGTGATGACACCATTACACAACATTAGCACTAGCAAAAGTGTCTCAGTGATTTCAAATCAAATAAAAACTTACCAGAGAATCCAGTTACTTAGCTGATCCTTCCTTCTTAGTTTGGTCTTTGTATCATACAACTTGGGACATGCAGAAACAGAAAAAATCAATTCATCCTCCATTTAGGCTTCTCTTCTCCAGTTTTGACATTGTGGGGGGGGGGGGTTGACCTTGTGATCCCAAACGAAAATGATTGGTTGTTCCTTTGTCGCTTAAGAAGACTTTGTGGCGTGACTTGAACATTTTTCAACTCTTGCCACATAGTTGTCTGGCATGACAAAGTAGGGCAACAAACGCTCTGCTTGTTGGCTGGGGCAGCAAGTTTGGTAAGGCATCAAGGAGCAGCCATCTCAAGCCATGAACGTACCACCTACACAGAGTTACTTCCACAGTATTAGGCAACTCTGCTTAGATTCTGGCTCGAGATGATATCAACGAACGGATATGACCAGCAACAGGGCATTTTTAAGATAGTCAAAGCTGAGAATGACACTTTTATGCATGCAAATTGTAAATGAGTCGACTTTTAAATAAATATCCCTGATGACACATATCCGCGGATGCAGCTTGGAATTCTGGGCCCCCTTACAAGATTTTATACTGGTCCGACTGCGACGCACCCAGTTTAGTACAGTATCATGGCGCTTGCCCAAGGGGCCTCTTATTGCTTCGGACCTGTAAAAGGGGTCAGAAGCAATAAGTCTCAACCCTCTCACACAACAAACCTCAAGGACACATATGAACCAGAGATTCCCAAAAGCTGAATGCAAATGACTCTTACATATGAAAATATTGTACCCAGATGGTCTCAATGAGGAGACCATCTTTTAGAGCCCCATCTGGTTGCGCTACACTGAACCCCCCTTTGAGTCCATCATGTACTCATCATGTAGGTATATCTTTCTTTTTTGAACATAGAATTGTACCTTTAATACTAACTGTTTGTTAAATCGATATTA
Source organism: Lampris incognitus (assembly GCF_029633865.1). Taxonomy (NCBI): domain Eukaryota; kingdom Metazoa; phylum Chordata; class Actinopteri; order Lampriformes; family Lampridae; genus Lampris; species Lampris incognitus. The sequence continues at coordinate 103,124,925 of NC_079212.1, read as the reverse complement.
ATATGTTGGAATGTAATACTCACAGACCAAATCATCACGCTCATGGGACTCTGCCTGCCAGAGGCCATCTACTTATTGGTTCCTCTCAGCTGAGTAAGTGTCTATTTAAGTGTCTGTAAACAGAACTTTTAATGCGCTGAGGATATTCTGAGGAATGAAATTATCACTTTTCTGTTATTGTGGCGTCATCACTTTTTTAACTGTATAAACTCATTATCCCAGCAGTCATTGGGCGGCAGGCGGGGAGACACCCTGGACAGACTGCCACTCCATCACAGGGCTGCTGGGATAGTCTCCAACAGCCCCGCGACCCTGACAGCAGGATAAGTGGTTTGGATAATGGATGGATGGATAAACTCATAAACGTTTCCGCATCTGAAAAGTATTGTGAACAATGGAAAAAGAACATAGGCATCAATTTAAAGAAACCCACTTGTCACTGCTCAAGGACATTCTTACAATAAAACAAAGACAATAAAAATCCCCATGGCTTTTGATGAAATGCCATCCCATTCAGCCATCCCATCTCAAGCACATACAAATAAACAAGCACTCCAGAGCCATGCAACATTTTGTCAAACAAATAAAATTTGGAGGCTTGACTCTATAATGATCTAAATCCCCTTTTCAGAGGCAGTCTGTAATAATGCCTCTGCAGGGGGTGGAAGCAACAGCTCAGATATTCTCCTTTCCTGCTCACTCACAGTCATAATGTAGCAAGGCTTTTAACTGTGCGCGCGTGCACACACACACACACACACACACACACACACACACACACACACACACACACACAAATATGGGGATTTACTGTGTAATAGCTATGTTTCTGCCAAGACATTTTCTCATGCAAATTTTGCCAATGTTGTGAATGAGGAAAACTGAATGGAAATTAAATATGATTAAAAAAATTTCATCAGTTTTAGGGTAAATAACAGCACTCATCTGCCAGTGCATCATATTATAGTTTTCAAGAGACAGAAAAAACAACATTACACGAGGGAATTGTTCTTTTTAACTATAACAATAAATAAAGTCTCTGTCTGAAGTATTAATAACAGCTGGTTGTCATGCTGCTCATCTATTGGTGTGTTTTAACAGATGGAGTTGGACATCTCCTGATAATGAAATAATTGATGAGTCACGATGGACCATGTGGTTGAATTGAGTTGGTCAAGAACAAAGAGGTGGCAAAAGAAATGGGGAAAGAAAGACAGACTGCGGGGGAAAAATGTAAACAATGATGAGACAGACAGTGACAGGAAGAAGAAAAGAGAAGCTCTCTGTGGCTGCAGAGCTTTGCTAACATGGAGGGATATTGATTTTTCCTTTGACATTTCACCTGGCTTTACACTAGGCCTAGTATTGAATGCACATTTTGAATTTGGTAGCTAGCATTAGATATTATCTCATCTCATCTCATCTCACCTCATCTCATCTCATCATCGACCGCTTCTCCAGGGTCAGGTCACGGTGGCAGCAAACTAAGTAGGGCACTCCAGATGTCCCTCCCCCCAGCAACGCCCCCCAGCTCCTCCTGGGGGATCCCAAGGCCTTCCCAGGCCAGATTGGACATGCAGTCCCTCCAGTGAGTTCTGGGTCTACCCCAAGGTCTCCTCCCAGTTGGACATGCCTAGAAAACCTCCAAAGGAAGGCGCCCAGGAAGCATCCTTTTCAGATGCCCGAACCACCTCAACAGGTTCCTTTCGACACGAAGGAGCAGCGGGTCTACTCCGAGCTCCCTCTAGATGGCTGAGCTCCTCACCCTATCTCTAAGGCTGAGCCCAGACACCATAAGGAGGAAATTCATTTCAGCCACTTGTATCCACGAACTCACCCTTTCAGTCACTACCCAAAGCTCATGACCATAGGTGAGGGTTGGAATGAAGATTGACTGGTAAATTGAGAGCTCTGCCTTCCCACTCAGCGCCCTCTTCACCACAACGGGCCACATTACTGCTGATGCTGCACCAATCCGCCTGTCAATCTCCCACTCCATCCTACCCTCACTCATGAACGAGACCCCAAGATACTCGAATTCCTTCACTTGAGGCAAAAGTCTCATCCCCAACCCGGAGGGGGCAATCCACCATTTTCCAGTAGAGAACCATGGCCTCAGACTTGGAGATGCTGACTCTCATTCCAGCCATTCCACACTCAGCTGCAAACCATCCCAATGCGCACTGGAGGTCATTTTCTGATGAAGCCAACAAAACTACATCATCGACGAAGAACAGAGATGCAATTCTGAGGTTCCCAAAATGGATACACTCCTCACCTTGGCTGCGCCTTGAGATCCTGTCCATAAACATCACAAACAGAATCGGAGACAAGGGACAACCTTGGCGGAGTCCGGCACCCACTGAAAACGTGTTTGACTTTGTGCCGAGAATGTGGACACAGCTCTCACTTTGGTTATACAAGGACTGGATTGCTTTTAGCCATTAGATATTATTTACATGATATTCTTAATGGATGCTTGACACTGACATTGAAAAATATATGCTTTTGCAGCAGCTCAATAGAGCCAAAGTCAGCTCGTCTGGTTACATTTCACGTACTTCAAAATGGCTGAGAGGGTTATTGCATTGTGACATCATCCACAATAGCTCGCTGGAAAAAGAAAAACGATGGAGGTGCATTCCCCGTGCCAATCCCGGACAATATGACCCCCTGTGGTCATATGTCCTCCCACCGACCCCGTATTGGCACGCCCACCGGAAGCGCTATTCCTCTTTCCATCTCCAACTAAATGAGATCGGTCGATGGCTGTTTCTCTCTCGCTGGGACCAAGAGTAAAACTGCAAATACGCAAGTAATCTAGTGATATACTGGTATATTAGATACTAACTTATAGTTAGCTTACCTTTTATCGCCAAGTTGTTCGTTAATCCGGTCGATGTGGCCGGATTCTACGCTTGGTGCGGGTGTGTTAAACCGGCGACGCTCCAATGGGACCCCCATCCGGACTGTGTCTCCCATATCCCGCATGTTCACTACACGGGCTACTTGAGGGATGTAGACCGTAATGAGATCAACTGCAATTTCTGTAAAACCATCAGAGCATCGGGGCGCCAAAGGTGGGCTGCCCTGTACCGTCAAAGATGGGGACTTGCAGATCCCTTCGCACCTGCTAACGAGGCGGCTAGCATGGTGCTACCTAGCTATAGCCATGGGGCGGAGGCTAGCAACGTCCCTCCGATGCTTCCTAGCTACAGTCACGGGACGGCGGCTGGCATTAGCATCCCTCCAGAGCCAGAGGCTATCCCACCATCCGGGATAGTTAGAGAGGACTGGATCAATGAGATCCTATCTCTCCCTGGTGAATCCGTGGCATGTTATTCGGCGGGTGCGGAACCCGAGGATTCACTGCCTGAGGAAGTAGACGATCAGGGCGTGGAAGACAACCAGCCAAGTTCGTCTCAACCAAACAAAGATGGCGACGCCATGCAACATGGGTCCGAAACATTCCTCGCCAGTTTCCGCGATCTGTTCGCGCGAGCGGTCTAGTCTGCTGACATCGTTACCGAGCCGGGCAATCCTCAAGATCCGGTGGTAGCCGATTTTCCACGAATGGCAGAGAGGGTCAGGGACTCCACTCTACCACCTTATCCTCACATCGAACGAGCGTTTAAGTGGGCGGAGGCGGATCCACTACTTAAATCGTCCTCAAAGTTCAGTCAGAAGGGGGTTGACGTCTTAGCAGTCGAGGTTAGGAACCTCAACTACAAAGACTGGAAAATTCCGCAACCAGAGAGGGACGTTTTATCGTTCAACCCTAACACCAAGGTGGGGTCTCGCGATACTCCCAAACACCCTTCGCAGTGGGGCCAACAGGTGGATCGTTACACGTGTGATGCATGGCACGCCAGTACACGCGCAGCTGGACTCGTCTCAGCGGCTGGGATGATAACGGCGTACATGCGCAAGCTCTGCAGCCTATCAAACGTCGGGCAAAGCAAAGCCGCCATCGCTACAGCAGGTATCGACGGGGCCGAGTTCGGTGACGTAGTGGCCAGCGAAGCAGGTTGTGAGTACATCTTGGAAATGGAATGCATAGCTGACTCCCTGGGATCGCTGCTGTATTCCATCGCTCTAGAGTGCGGTTCTAGCGCAGCTGCCTCCACCCTTTCGCGCAGACGTCTCTGGCTAGAGACAGCCGGGGTAAAAGAGGGATTCTGCAAGGAGTGGATGGCCCACTCCTGCGCAGGGAACCAGGGCCTGTTTGGAACGACCCCGGACATTATCAGCAAATACAAGGCCGCCCAGGCCGAGCGCGAAACCTTGCACAAGGAGCTTCTCCCGATGATGAAGAACCCGCCTACCCCTAAGCCCGCGGTGGGCAAAGGGCAGAGGGACAAGCCTGCGCGCAAGCAGAAATGGAGAGAGACTTATCCAAAAAGAGGTGGTAAAGTGGGGCGCGGGCGTGGACAGGGCTCACGTCCAAACTCCCAGTCTTCCACAGATCCAGCGGCCAAGGCGGCCAAGCCGGACAGCACAGACACTTCCAAGAAGGGAGCTGCCAAGTGACGTGTTTCGGCAGGATGTTACGACCCACACCAACAGACTGATTCCAGAGCCGTCTCCGGCGATATAGACGCTTGTTCAGGGGACACAGCGTGCGCAGGGCTAAACAGTGCGCCTTTTATTTTGGTTTCTGATGCACAGTCTACTTGTTCTATTCCAAAGGTTGTGAATGTGAATAAAAGTTTTTATGTTGGTGATGATGGTGATTGCGTTTTAAAAGGTTTGAAACGCAAGTCTGATTGTCTGTCTGAATCTTTAGGTAAAGATGATGATAACAATGTAATAACATCCCTGCTGGAAATATTGGATAATAATGGCATGAGCGCAAATGAGCCCCTGGGAGGGGACTATGATGCGACAATGTTTAGTCTCTCTGATGGGTCAAATGGTAATTTGGAAAGGTTCAAAACGCCAATTCCCCCATCTGGGTCTCCTTTACAAGGACGAAGCCCCCCATGGATGTAGGGCATGGCGGGCGGGGCTTCCCCAGACCCTTGACGCGCAACTTACGCGCGCTACCTGAACAGCAAGGTACAGGAGGCAATGAGACCTCTGTCACGCATGTTACACAGGTGGAAGGAACTGGTCCCGTTGGCTTCTGTTTTGGATCAGATAGCCCACGGACACCAAATCCTTTTCGAGAACGGTATTGTACCCCCGTACTTGGGAATAGTGCATACGGAACCGGGGTCGGTGGCCGAAGCACAAATCCTAGACAAGGAACTCACAGTTACTCTCGAAAGGGGCAATCACGGTGGTTCCTCCCCTAGAAAGAGAAGACGGGTTTTACAGCCGTTACTTTCTGGTCCCGAAGAAGGATGGGGGCATGCGCCCAATCCTAGATTTGAAACCCTTCAACAAGTATGTAGAGAAGGTCAGTTTCAAAAAGCTACGCACACCGGTTCTGCTGTCAATGGTGACACAGTCCGTTTGGCTAACTTCGGTCGACCTAAAAGATGCTTTCTATCATTGTCCGATTGCGGAAAGACACAGAAAGTATCTTCGGTTCTGTTACCGGGGTCAGTGTTACCAGTACACGCCTCCCGTTCGGATATCGCCTCTCTCCTCTGACATTCACAAGGTGTGTGAAAGCAGCGCTCGGAGTGTTGATGCGCAAAGGTATGCGCTTGGCATGGTTCCTAGACGACCTGTTGGTGTTGGCCCGGTCGCCGGAACAAGCAATACTCCATACTCAGGAGTTGATGGAATTCATGGAGTACATGGGTTTCACTATCAACATAAAGAAGAGCGTGCCATGGCCTTCGTGCCAGGCAACGTATCTGGGTCTGAGTTTGGATACGGTATCCATGCGCGCAACCCTTACGCAAGAGAGATGGCATTCCACCAGGACCACGTTAGCACATTTTGTCCCGGCGACATATGTCACTTATCGGATGATCAGGAGGCTGCTGGGCCTTCTGGCATCGGCTCACCAAGTTGTTCCTTTAGGTCTGTTGTTCATGAGGAGACTGCAATTGTGGTTCGCAGTTCACTTCTTGAAATACGGCAACGGACACCGGTACAACAACCATCTTATCCTGGTCCCGCGCGTGGTAGCGCAGGACCTAGACTACTGGAACAGAGCCTGCGTGGACATGTCTGGGGTCCCTATGGGCCCCAGGGGACCCGAGGTAACGATTTATACGGATGCAACCCTCTCGGGTTGGGGGGCCATCCTTGGCTACAAAACAGCGCGAGGAGTGTGGCCGTCTGGGGAGAAGGTCCACATCAACGCGCGCGAGACAGAGACGATTTGGCTGGCTATCCAGCATTTCGCTCAGGATCTCGTAGGCCGTCACATACTGATAATGACAGACAGCATGACGGCCAAGGCCTACATCCACCGCCAAGGCGGTATGAAGTCCAAGCGTTGCAGAGAGTTGGCCATGCAAATTTGGATTTGGGTCAACAGCAACGTGCTATCAATCAGGGCGCTTCATGTTCCTGGGAAGGACAACGAAGCAGCGGACATCCTCTCGAGAGGCGGCCCGCATGCGGACAATTGGAGCCTCAACCCAGCCATAGTGGCTATGATCTGGGAGAGGTTCGGGGTAGCTCAAGTGGATCTGTTCGCATCGAAACTCAATTACAAGTGCCCTCGTTGGTACTCGATGCTCCCGTCCGACCTAGCGCCGTTGGGGGTCAACGCGCTTGGACTAGATCCATGGCCCGAGGAGACGCTTTACACATTCCCCCCGCGCAGGTGCCTCCTAGACCTGGTGGTCAAGTTCGAGCGCACAGGGGGTCGGTTAGTTCTCGTGGCCCCGTACGAACCGAGCACCCCGTGGTTTCCGCGAATAGTGCCCTGGATAGTAGGCGAGCGGTTCGACGGCCCGGAGTGGGCGGACGCGCTCACGCAAGCAGGAGGGCTGCTACGGGAGGGCCCCTGGATAGGAGGCTCCCGATTAGCGGCGTGGATGCTTACAAAGCCAGGCTCTTAGCTATGGGACTTAGTGCGCAAGTGATTCGTGTCATCTTAGCGGCGCGTAAAGACTCCACGTATTCCAGGTACCAGGGGTACTGGAATCGATTTGACCAATTTTGCGCTGAACGCGACATGGACCCTTTGTCAGTAGGGATTGGCCCTATACTGACTTTTGTGGAGGTCTGTAGGAGTGATAGACTATGGTCTTTCTCCTCGGTCAAAGTCTGTGTATCGGCTCTCACGTTCTTCCGGGGGGAAGATCGAGGGTAGCACGGTTTTCACGCACCCGCTCATGACGCAGTACCTGTTGGGTGCTAAGAAGCTCTCAGCTAAGGAGCTTACGAGAGCTGAAACTTGGGATGCTTCCCTTGTTCTGCGCGCACTAGAGAAAGATCCCTTTGAACCCATGTCTACGGCAGACATGCGTTATGTCTCGGCTAAGCTGGCTGTGCTCTTGGCACTTACCACCGCAGCGAGGGGTTGTGAGCTCACTGCACTCACCATCAAGGGGATGGTGTTTTCTGGTGATCTGATGGTCACGCTCTTTACAGACCCCAGCTTCATGCCCAAAACTGTGTCTGTCCTGACGCGTAGGGCCCCGGTGGTGATACACGCGTTTCATCCGTCACCGGTGACTAGGGATGAGAAACGCTTGCACCTCTCTTGTCCTGTACGGGCTTTACGCATTTACATGCGGCGCACAGCAGATATTCGTAGGTCTGACAGGCTGCTGTTGACCTACAGAGTGAGCAAACCAGGTTATGCCCTTTCCACCCAGAGGCTAGCACACTGGCTGGTGGATGGTATTACGGAGGCGTATACCAAAGCGGGTAAAACAGCTCCTAAGCTGAAGGCGCATTCTACCCGAGGGACTGCTACGTCGATAGCTGTGTTGTCAGGTATCGACTGGGAGGTCATCCGCCAGGCGGCGGTTTGGAGTGGTGAGACCACTTTCTTACGGCATTATTACCGGCACGTTAAGGTGCGGTCGGTTGCCGACGCTGTTCTGGAGCAGGCCTCTTAGGATGCTCTCATCAGAACGCGTACCCCTTCCCACCAGGGGTTTGAAGGGTTCATTGGACGGCTAGGGAACGGAGGCACGAATCCTGTCGTTGTTCAATGCAATAACCCTCTCAGCCATTTTGGAGTACGTGAAATGTAACTTTGGGTTCGTGAAGCGAACCCTAGTTATATGAACAACGACAAAATGGCTGAGAATAGAGCCGTTCTCCTCCTACCCGGGCCACAGGTGTGGTGCTCATTTAGTTGGAGATGGTTCGACTTACAAAGAGGAATAGCGCTTCCGGTGGGCGTGCCAATACGGGGTCGGTGGGAGGACATATGACCACAGGGGGTCATATTGTCCAGGATTGGCACGGGGAATGCACCTCCATCGTTTTTCTTTTTTCCAGCGAGCTATTGTGGATGATGTCACAATGCAACAACCCTCTCAGCCATTTTGTCGTTGTTCATATAACTAGGGTTCGCTTCGCGAACCCAAAGATCTTGCAAGCTGAGACATCAGAAACACTTAAAATCTTTTGTCAAAGATTGACAAATCCAGGGCACCTAGGTAGCATCACAGTCTATTCAATTGTCTACCAACACAGGGATCTCTGGTTCAAATGCCTGTGTTACCTCCGACTTGTTCAGGCATCCCTACAGACACAATTGGCCGTGCCTGTGGGTGGGAAGCCAGATGTGGGTTTGTGTCCTGGTTGCTACACTAGCGCCTTCTCTGGTTGGTCAAGGTACCTGTTCAGGGGGGAGGGGGAACTGGGGGGAATAGCATGATCCTCCCATGCGCTATATCCACCTGGCGAAACTCCTCACTGTCAGGTGAAAAGAAGCGGCTGGTGACTCCACATGTATTGGAGGAGGCATGTGGTAGTCTGCAGCCCTCCCCAGGATCAGCAGAGGGGGTGGAGCAGCGATTGGGATGGCTCGGAAGAGTGGGGTAATTGGCCGGCTACAATTGGGGTGAAAAGGGAGGAAAAATAAAAAAATTAAAAAAAAGATTGACAAATCCATGGCATTTCTGTGAAATCCTGCCTCGAATGAAACCACGTGGGCAATACCAAGTGATGGAATATAAGAAACAATATCCCTTACCAATAAGAATTATGTCAATTTTGTCAATTTTAAACAATCAAAAAAAAAATGCAGAATCTTTACCGTCTTATAGCAGGATATGTTTTTAGATGCACTCATTCACAAACATTTTTGGAGGAGTCGCAACTTCTCCCTTCCAAATCTGCACAGATGGTGCAGCTAAACATGAGACTAAATGTGATTTCCAAGCCAGATTCATGAGGGGATTCATGAACTGATAGATGTTGCGCCTGCTGGAGATTCACCCCTCAACAACCCTCAAGAGATATTTCACTTTTGAAGGTCTTTTTTTTTCATTTTTTAGGGAGACTGTGTTAAATTCTCCTCCTTTACATGTGTTTGCATGTCTTGAGGGGATTGAGAAAACCTACTGAGTGTTTTGCTAAAAACTGGAGTTTGGATTATGAACAAACGGGCAGTAACTAGTGGACTTCTGCTGTGTTCTGTGAGATGGGGCTTGTTTGTGTTTGACTTTTCGTTGAAGAAACTTGTACAGCTACCTGAATGTCACATTGCACATGGCGGGTCCTTCCTGAGAGTACCCCAACTTCCTTTCAGTCGGCTCTTGAAAATAACGACACCTCGGACAGACAATGACATTACTACAGGCCCACCTTTCATCCAGTTTTCTCTGCAAGTTTATTTTCAGGCAAAGCAAATAGAGCTGTCTGGAGCATCTTAAGAGTCAGGATCAGGTACAGACATTCGAGACTTGGCACCCATGCAACATGGCCCTTTGCAGTAATTAAATTGTTCTGTTTTGCTTTTAAGGGGCATACTTTGCTTTAATAGATAACAAACTCCATATAAAAGAACTAATAGGATGACAGTTTGTGGGTGATGCAACCAAAACCTGTCCTTCAAAAAAAAAAAATCATTTAAAAAGCCCCTACAGCCAAGCAAACCCCATTAAAATGTATCAATGTCCATTATATGTGCACTATCTGGCCGCAAAGAACTTTGAAATACGTTTAATATGAGAAAGGCCTACAATACACAACTTAAACAGTAAGTTGTCCTCAGACACCTGAAAATGTGATGGGTAAAACTGTTTTTTATTAGTCTGATTTAAAATCTGGTCTGCTCCTGGTTCTGGCCTCCATTATCTGCTCCCTCCCCGAAGAAGTGAGGGGCTCTACAATTGAGAGCAGAAAGAGGGAGGAAGAGGAGGAAGAAGGGATGGAGAGAAAGAAAGAAGAGAGGTAGCAATGAGAGAAGAGAGAGAGAGCGAGAGAGAGAGAGAGAGAGAGCGTTTTACAGCCACTTGTTTATGGGTGATAAAAAGGGAATGTTTGAGCTCCTCTGTGGCTGTGGTGCTTGGCCACACTCCAGGGGCTGCAGCATGTGTGTGTGTGTGTGTGTGTGTGTGTTTGTCTGAGTGTGCGTGCATGTGCCCGTCTGTGTGTCTGTGTGTGAGAGAGAGCAATATAGATTGTATGTATAAGGATGTGTACAGCACGTGTGTGCACAAATGTGCATGTCAATGTTTACGGGTGTGTATATATGAGAAAATACTCGCGCATGTGTAAAAGGAAAGAAATTGTGCTCACGAGTGTTGGGCACTGCCTAGTACGTGCATGTATGTCTTTTCGTGTGTGTGTGTGTGTGTGTGTGTGTGTGTAAGAACATCAACACGTGTGTGCAAGCATGAGTAGGGAGAGAGAGAGAGAATAAAGAGAAAGGGAGAGCAATGGTTTTCAAGGAACATTGTGTAGTTGTGGTCAGTTTGGCATGGGACCAACATGTTCCTGGGAACCCCTCTCCCCTGTTTTCACCCTACCCATACCCCAATCTTTCTTCTCTCCATCTCTCCTCCTTCTGCCCCTCATACCCTTTCACTCTGAAGCCCCTTCATCTCTCTGCATCTGACTATCCCAACATTTCTATTTCACTTAACACATCCTCCGCTATAGAAATCCACCCTGCATCCATCCATACATCCACAAGGTCACCCCTCTCCTCCCTCTCCACATCCATCCATCCCCATCCACACCCAGTTCTCTCCCGATGTGTGTTCGTTCAGCTAGTTTACATTCAATTATAATCAGTTGTACATTTCCCCACAGAGCTTTTATATCGGCTCCCCCATCGCTGCAATTTTGTCCTTTCTTTCATTCTTTCTCTCGTTCTTTCTTTCTCTTTCTCCACTGACTCCTTCTCACCTTACTCTTCTTTTTCTCCTCCCCTTCTTGTATTCTCCATTCGTCTTGTCCTAACTCTACCCTTCTTTCTCTGTTGTCCTCCATTTGCCCCAACCCTCTACTCCCACCACCCCAAAAGCCCCTGGATCTGCCCCTGACATTTCCATGGCAACTAAAAACTCTCAGAATGCCAAGTCACAGCTCCCATAGTGATAAATGGCTCTTTAAACACAGATGTCAGGAGCTGAGCAAGCTTTCCAATGCTGCTCTCTCTTTTTTCCCCCCGTCTCTCTTTTACAAGCGCAAATGTGTGAACATTCACGTGCATGCATGCGGACGAGTGCACACATACACTTTATACAGACACAATACACACATGCACGCACACACACATAAACAAGCATGCTTAATATCAATACGACGCATTCAGACACATGCACGCACATACAAACCCAGGCACACAACATATTGTACAAATTGCAGACACAGAGGCAGTAAGGAGGAGTATTTTAGTCCTGTCCAACTGATAAAAGCCTGTCGTTTCTGCTAACAAATTCTGGGACCTTTTGAACGCAAGATAAATCTCACTTATGCTGTCTGTGTGTTTCCTCCTCTGTGTTATACATCTTCCAATAAAATGTGGATAGTCAGGGATCCCAGAGATGGTTATCAAGAACATTTAAAAGCCCCCCCCCCTTAGATTTTCTAAACCAGTACTGCCTTTTGTATTGCTTTAGATTAGAAGTTCGGGAATCAGGAACATTTATTTGTTATTCATTCCATGCACCTGACTACATGAAATGAAACGAAATATAATTTCTCCCAGCCCACAGCAGTGCAACACAAAGACAAAAACACATACCCAAACTACAAGAACACATATTTCCAAACTACAGAAAGTACAAAAACACATATATCCAACATATCCAAAAAAAAAAGTTTTTCACTGTTCAAGAGCGCGAATGCCAGCCAGGATGACTGTTGGAACTGCCGGTCTGCACTGGCTAGCAGTTAGCTTAGCCTACTCTGCTTTCGTGTCCTGTCAGATTACCCTCGGTGCTTCCTCTTCAGGTGCAGTTCCGGGCAGGGCCGTGGTCCTTGGGCCCACTGGACGCAGCAGACCAGGCTCCCCCAGCCGATCCAATGCCAGCTCTCCCAGCCAGACACCCTCAACACACCTCCCCACAATCCAAACGACAACACTAAAAACATGGTTAATGCTAGGCGAGGCCGCCGCTAGACCGCTCTCGGTATTATCGGAACTGCCGGTCTGCATGAGCTAGCAGTTAGCTTAACCTGCCCCACTTCCACGTCCTGTCAGACCGCGCTTGGTGCTTCCTCTTTGGGTACAGCTCCGGGCAGGGCCGTGGTCTCTGGGCCCACAGGATGCAGCAGACCAAACTCTCCCAGCCGATCCAGTGCCAGCTCTCCCAACCATCAAACAAAGACAACTTAGATGCAGACATAGACAAAGACACTGCATGGACGGTACTGGGTGAGGCCGCTGCAAACGTAAGTTACTGTCGCCATCTTCCCACACCGAAAGCGGAACAAGTTAGAGTCTAGTCTTTGCACAAAACTCTTAAACTAATTCAACAGTTTGATTGAGGAGTTGAGTCATAGCATCTAAGTCAGAACATCTACTTTTGTGTTTTTCTTTTGGTTTAACCTAGATCCCTGGTGTAAAATATTGGTTTATTAAAGAAAGACAGCCCCAACATTGCAGCCATGCACACAGATGTAATGTACAAAGGTAAGGAAATTTTGCCCTGACGTAGTAGACTGTGTTTCACCCTCGACCTTGCATTTAACATGCAATTAGAAGTGACACATGTGCAATTAAATCTCATTGGCCAAGTTAACAAATCTACCTTTCATCCTCACAACAAGCTCTTCTTCCTATCACCAGGTTCAAATTTATGAATGGAGGTAATGGGGCATTTTCTTTGGGAGCCTCAAGACCTTCCAAATGGACTTAAAGGGCATTTTCACATATTTTCAACCTTATCTTTGTCTATCTATGACAGGGATAGCAGGGAAACCCCCCCCCCCAAAAAAAAAACATCTGCCGTTGTCCCGATCCTTTTTGCATCTCTGAGGCAGCAGTGAAACCGACTTTTTTGCCTGACCGCCAAGTGATGTACCATGGCGTCATTCGGAGGCTGGAAAACTACAGCCCAGCAGGGTTTCTGATACTCTGAACTACTCTAAATGCACTGTTCAAAGAACACACCCTCATTCTCTCAACTAAACAGCATTTCCAATGGTGGAAATGATGCCCCACAACACTAGTGCATAGGATTTTATGGATGACGATACAGAAGCTTTCGTGCAATACATTCTGGTACATGTAGGCACTGTGGGAAAGACTCTGTGAGCAGGACAACACTGATTCACATGGAAACAGGCTGGTTATTGATTATGTTAGGATAAGCTTAGGGTTAAGTTGAAGTTAGGTTAAGGTTACAGTTAGGTTGAGGTTAGGTTAAGGTTATTTATATGTATCCCGGGGTTGTATCGAACTCTGGCTAGGAGGACACAGATCTCAATGTGAAAACAGAGTTCTTGAGAGTTCCAAACTGACACTCAGTTGGCATTCTTTGTACTGGATCAGTAAGTAACACAGCCTGCCTATGTATTAATACTACCGGATGTTTTGCTCTGCCTTCATCATTGCACTGAGAAAAACCCACTTTATTTTGTCATTGTACAGGTGTCGTAGAAAAATACAGAACCACTTGTTCCTAGTTAGACATCATGTACTAACTGCTCACATGTTTTGCTTACAACGTATGTTTTGCCTACAAGTGACCCTTCCACAGATGTCAGCACGTCCTTAAATGTCTGCAGATAGGTAAGGTCGCAGCTGGCTGATATCGGTTAGGTTGGCTTAGAAACCACATACCCTTGTATCTCTATAAAAACTTTGTACTCCGGTTTGGGGCTCTCTCTCTTTTCTTCCTCTTCTCTCTTCTTCCTACCCGTATGGACTGACTCAGGATTTTATTTTGTTTCCATTACAACGTTTGCCCCCACACAGGTTACAATGAATTGGTCTTCTGCATTATCCCCCATCCTATTGTATAGGAGCAGCGGGCAGTGGGTAGCTGCAGTGCCCAGGGACCAACTCCAGTTCTTCTTTCCATTGCCTTGGTCAGGGGCACAGACAGGAGTATTAAACCTAACATGCATGTCTTTTTGATGGTAGGAGGAAGTTGGAGCACCCGAAGGAAACCTGCACAGACACAGGGAGAACACACAAACTCCACACAGAAAGGACCTGGGGGGGTCCGCGGTGGTGTAGCGGTCTAAGCATCGGCTTTGTGTTGATGCAGTTGCCCACTGGGGACCAGGGTTCGTGCCTCGGTCTCGTCAGATCCGACTATGGCCGGACTCGGTGAAGCAGCAACAATTGGCAATGCTGTCTTCGGGAGGGGGGTGGAGTCGGCTTGTGTTCGTCACATGAATGCGTCTCTGGGTGTGTCGGAAAAAGCAGAGGTTCGGCCTGGAGTCGCCTTGTCACGAAAGTGGGGAGGCGTCTCCTCCGAGACTGCCGGCCGGAGAGATGCAGTTGGCGAACGCATGCAGTACAAGGGTGGGTGATTGAATTAAAATAGGGATCGATTGGCCACTAAATTGGGAGAAAAAGGGAAATCAGAAATTAAAAAAAAAAAAAAAAGGACCTGGGATAGCCTGGGGTTCGAACCCAGGACCTTCTTGCTGTGAGGCAACAGTGCCTGGGCCACCGTGCCCATGAGATCAGGGTTTCTAGTTCTTATAGTTGTTTCTTGCTTTGGACAGTTGTCTATGCAACAGCGGCACAAACAATAATACCACTTGGAAACACTAGAGGAGGAGGAGCTGAAAAGTTGTCTACAGCCACTTTAACATTAGTGCCAGTCAGCTAGACATGTTTACAGTATTTTATGGGCTAGTTATCTAACGACTCGCCTGCTGATCTACATACCTTCCTAATAACAGCTTTTGTTATGTAAACATTCCAGCTATAGGTGGTTGGTTAGTTGACTTGTTGATGTGATTGACTGTCTTGTTTACATTACCGCGTGTCAGAGCACTATCCATGGTTCTGATAGCTTTCTTTTTTACCTCCCTACTTTCCCAATACAACAGCCTAAGCCATTCAACTGTGAAATCCAACACATTGTTGGTAAGAAGAAAGAATTTGGGCATCCAGGTAGCATAGCAGTGTATTCTGTTGCCTACCAACACAGGACTCGCTGGTTCAAATCCCCATGTTGCCTCCGGCTTGGTCGGGCATCCCTACAGACACAACTGGCCGTGTCTGCGGGTGGGAAGCTGGATGTGGGTATGGAACCTGGTAACTGCACTAGCATGTCCTCTGGTTGGTCGGGGTGCCTGTTGAGGGGGGAGGGGGAACTAGGGGGAATAGCGTGATCCTTCCACGTGCTACCTTCCCCTTGTGAAACTCCTTACTGTGAGGTGAACGGAAACGGCTGGCGATACCACATGTAACAGAGGAGGCTGCATGCATCCCTCCCCGGAGGGGGTGGAGAGGGGGTGGAGCAGCGATTGGGATGGCTCAGAAGAGTGGGGTAATTAGCCAAGTGCAACTGGGGAGGAAAAGGGGGGGATGCTACTTACTACTTAATACTACCTTACTACTTAATACTTCCTTCCGCCACTATCCATTTTGATATTTTCTTTTTGTTTTAATGATGTATATTACTTGTATCGCACAAAGCACTCCATAACATCTGTTTTAAAAACACTCTTTGAATAATATGTATTATTGCTATTATTATTTATTATTGTAATTATTATAATTATAATTATCTTTTTTTGTATTCAATTTTAACACTACCTAATACTCAAATACTCAGCCCTGTGATGGGCTGGTGGCCTGTCCAGGGTGTCTCCCTGCCTGCTGCCCAATGACTGCTGGGATAGGCTCCAGCATCCCCACGACCCTGAGAGCAGGATAAGCGGTCTGGATAATGGATGGATGGATGAATACTCAAAATAATTCTTCTTGCATTTCGAGTGACTGTTAAACTTTTCCAGGGGCTACAGCTGTGTCCTGAGAGTGCATTGAAGATCAAGTGGAAGAAAATATCACTATGCAGTACACATTTTTCAGACCACACAGAGCTGACTGATGGTTTTGTCATATATAGAACCCCTGTTGTGATATGTTGAGTTGTGTTGTGCTGAAATTCCTGTGCCACGTTCAGATAGGATATGGCAAAGAAGTGACACCACATCTGAGCACATGAGCACATGGAGTTAGGCACTGATGTAGTGTAGAAAACCCTGCTTTACAAATCAGATGAGGACATATGCACTATTCTGTTGAAGAGTAGTCTGTGTGTGTGCACGCAGATGTGTGTTTGTGTGTGTCCATGTCTGTGTGTGTGTGTGTGTGTGCGCACGTCTGTCTGTGTAAACTATTATTCTATTGTATGTGGAGTCCAAAAATTGTTGAACGCTGTCCATGTAATGGAGTGCTTGATTGCTAGTGTTTGTGTTTGCAATGTGTGTGCGTGAGTGTGAATATGAATGAGTATACCTGTATGTATGAGCAAATGTATGCACACACAAGTAAATGTCCAAGAGTGTGTGTGTGAGGGAGTGAGTGAGAGAGCGGGAGTGAGAGCAAGAGAGACAGAGAGAGAGAGGGAGAGAGAGGGAGAGAGAGAGCAGATGTGTTCTGTCCATCTTCTGTCTGTCTCCTATCTGTGTTCTGTCCATGTTGTGTCCGTGTTGTGTCCATGTTCTTTCTGTGCTGTGTCCATGTTGTGCGTTTGAGTAATGTTAACTGCCATCTGAGGAGAACGAAGGGCCAGACAGCTCACCCATCAAATCCTCAGTGAAACATTTAAAGTAAAAGCGATGGATTTATATGCACTTTGGAAGCCAGTGTCTATGCTGCCAAGCTTCGGACTGCTGATATCCACTTGTTGATCTAATCTGGATATAAAACAGAAGCACAACATAAAGCATATCTGCCGGATAGATCAGGTGAGATGGCAAGAATTTGATCTAGGGGCAGCGGGAGCCTGAAAGGAGGAGACACAGGCTTTGAATTGTCAGAGCAGCACAGAAAAATCTGGAGAAGGACAAAAAAAAAAAAAACACACTCCCACCCCAGTAACAGCTCTTGAGCAAGGCAGTTGATGGTTCTTCCCCCAGGACAGCAGATAAATGACCGGGAGTAAATGACTGTGGTTGTACTTGGGCAGCTGTTTAAATGTGAAATAAGATTGTACCACTGTTATTTCTCCAAAGTATTAATGAAGGCTGAAGAAAAGTTGTTGTTTTCTCCTAATAGCCTCCAGCGTATTGTATTTAGGCTAAACCATCAAGCAACTCTGTAGGATCTAGAAAAGACTTGAAAAACAAGCAATTATTTTGAAATTGGCTTTTAAATAACCCTCAGTCCAATTCATTTTTCATTGGGTTTGATGGGTGAGTTGTTCGGCCATTAGTTACACTCAGAGGGCAACTTACATTACTGTAATGTACACAAGTGACACGTGTGTATTTACACACACACACACACACACACACACACACACACACACACACACACACACACACACACAGCTGGCTTTATACAGACATACTTGCATTTGGGATCTTTTGATAAATGGCTTTTTCCTGAGCTTATTTATTCCTTGAATGCTGGGGGTGCGTTGGGTTGGGGCTTCAAAAAGTGCCCTTGGGCAGGACGTCAAATGCTCAGCTGCCCAAGCGGTGCTAGAAGTGACTGACCCCTTCTTATGGAGATACACATAGCACATGTATCTCACCAAACAACCACAGTCTTCATTATACTGTGGAAACATGGATATTCTGGTCCTTCTGACTCTAAGAATAACCGGAATATGCTACGAGACCGTCTGAATGTCCCCATTTAAATATAAATTCTTGTCGTTTATAAAACGCTGCAACTGTTTATGTTTTATGCTCACATTATTTCGTTCCTTGAATGCCCAACCCTTTACATTTTCCCTGCACCGACCATAGTGAACATTAGCTAAGAAAACCCAGTAACAATGCTTACTTGCTATGAATTAAGCCTGCTGAACCCTCACAAGAACACTACAGCCTATGATACTGTATTCAAAACGAATGTGAATTAGTAAGAAAAAATGTATTCATGATAGCAATATGTCAAATTCAAAGGCTATGATATCTATCACCCACTGTTTTTGCTAGCCAGCACAGCTAGCAAACACTTGCTCGCTCAAAATAGCTGCAGATGAAATTACAATTCTGACATCTGGGTTTTTTTTTCTCCCCCATTCCCCAGAATAAACAGTATGAACGCGTGATGTCAGAAATCAGAAATTTCCAGCCTGAAAAATTCGAGTTCCAAGTCGTATTCAATGACGCATAGGTCCATTTGAAACTCACATTTGCGGCCTTCAGGAGCCTCTCTTGAGATTTCTAAATATCAAAGGTCGACATCCAAACTCTACATTATTTGTTTCCCTTAAAGACAATACTATTAATAAAATAAAAAAAAATCACACACAGATCAGTAAATGCAACATCCTGGAAGCAACAATGAATGCAATAAATATGATATGTCAACATTTTCTGTCCTAGACACACTGTCAACTTTCGATCGGTTGTTTGTTCACACGAAAACACTTGGAGAAAAAATACAGTTCCCTGCGAAATCCCGAGGTTCATATTTTTCATCTTTAACTTCTTGTTGTCCTGCAATGGCAGAGAGGGACGAGGTTAAGGCCTCATTGGCCGCTTGATTGCGCCAGCAGATTCCAACCGATTAATTATGTGTTATCATAAAGCAGAGATTGAGCTGGAAGTGAGTTTACTGTTTTCTTAGTGATTCAGATGGTGCTGGCTGCCCCCAAAACTGGGCCAGAGAGCTGTGGCCCGGCAATGCTAGAGGGAGGAGAGCTGTGCTGGGGCAAGGGGGGAGATTCCTCTCTCAAGCTAACATAAACAAATACAGCATAGCAAATAGCGCATGTCGAAAGAGTCCTGAGATACCCATTTACAAGATACCACTACTTCAGCCCAAAGTTACCCACGTGAAAGTGGCACTAACTATCAGAAAACCTCCTGAAAAAGTACCTGTAGAAGTCAAAGAGCAGCTTTGAAAGATCTTTGGTTAATTTTGAATGGGGGTCATTCATCCATGTTCATGTAGACCAAATGCAGGACCAAGAATTGGAAAAGTCTGCCCTTTCAATAGCAATAAAACCTGTGTATGAACAAGGTCAATGGAAAGGGAAATGAGCATTGACTTTCACAAGACAAGGAAAGCACCCTGCTTACTTATTTATCTCTCCTTATCCCTTAGATTTGAAAGGGATATCAAAGTAAATTTAAAATGAACCTTTTTTTTGCCTATTACATTAGAGTGGGATGAACTTATCGGTGCAAAGATACATGATGATAACTGCATCCACTGAAACTACGCACCGTGGATCGGTTCAGTTGGCTTGCAACATGCATGAGTGTCCATTGCTCTTGTGTGTGTGTGTGTGTGTGTGTGTGTGTGTGTGTGTGTGTGTGTGTGTGTGTGCATGATGTTAGGATATTTAATAGTTGTTTAAATGCATTGTGCATAAAGTGCTCCTCTAAATCAACACTTGATCATTCCCCCCCACTGAAATCAACACCAATCAGGTTGTTGTAGGCAGGATGGCCGGCGACTCTTTTAAGCAGGCTGGCCATTGATGTCATTTCAGTTTTAGGGCAAACGTTGGTATTCACATCAAAGGACAAAATGACACATCAGAGAAGCAAAGTGCTTGTACTAAGTTTACATTGAAATAAACACACGCCCCTGTCTAACGCTGTAATATGTCTGATTAAACTCAGATTAGAGTCAGCATGTCAGCACAAGTATTTTGAAAACGTGTTTCTGCCTCAGCTTACAGAATTACACTGCAAAAAATGATTCACAATATTTAACACTTGCAAAAACTTTACATTTCCACTTTTGGCATCATAGCATTGTCTGAAGTCTTTCATCTCTAAAACTCTAAAATACAGACTCTTGCCTAAATACTTTACCTCCAGTGGAAAAACTACTGGGATTTGTTTTCAGTTTTTGCTCTTTTGCCTGTTAAAAAACCTGGGTTTGAATCTTCCATGTTTCTGCCATATTTTGTCTCATCTAACGCTGTGGCTGTTTCATAAAAACAGCCATAAAATTAATAATAATACACACTATTCATCAAAATCGCTTCAACTTACTCAAAAACACAAAGAATCAGAAAAGAACAACCAAATGGTCATCACGTACTAGCAGCACCTACCATTTTTTTTAACAATGTAAGTGGACATTTTTTGTAGCGTACCCTGTGCTCCCCATTTTCTCTAGATCAGAGAAGAGAAACGCCTTAAAAAGCAGTAAATGTTTATCACACAATCTCCTGAGAAAGCGTGTTGCTGAACTAATGACCAAGTAATGACGTTCAGAATCCCACCAGAGTGTGTGTTTGTGATTTGTGTGTGTGTGTGTGTGTGTGTGTGTGTGTGTGTGTGTGTGTGTGTGTGTGTGTGTGTGTGTGTGTGTGTGTGTGCGTGTGTGAGGGGGCGCGTGCGTGCATGTGCACAATACAGGTCATGCTCATTATCTTCACATGCACATATTAATACACATAATTTGTGTACATGTTCAAATTCCGGTGCGTATACACAAAAATGTGCACAGACACAAATCTGCAAGCAACATACACAAGCACACAGCATAAACACTTCATGAGTGAGCCCAAACCATGATTGGTGTCCACAGGTGGTGCTAATAGGGGGAAAAGGGAAGTGCTTTCACTGTGCCTGGAATGATAATAACAAGCCCTTTAGACAGGATTTATGATATTGTGCTTAAGAACTGTGTTTTACAGAGACAGCATTACAAAAAAATTCAGTTCCAATATTTTACTCACTCTATCTTGCAAACTGAGTCCCATGCATTTTGTGGGGACTGGGTCTGAAAAAATGTGTATTTTGTGACATTCACACCTGGAAACACCTGAAATGTGCCTTAACTACACCGTACAACTCAACTTTTGATAATAAAAGTAACCAATCTGTATATGGTACAAAGGCTAACTGATGCTTACGCATAATACCATGCTAACACATGCAGCCCAAGCCAGCATAATAAACAATGACCATTGGGTCTGTTCAAAGCCAATACCTTCAGGATTTATTACATAATTTTAGGGGTGGGGGGCTAAAATCGAGTCTGTGAAATTGCAATACTAAGTTGTGATGATTTTGATAACGCAACATTTCCAATTAATTCTACATCTCTGTATATGTGAATTTGAATTGTTAACTGCAATACCAATACGATATTTGAAAAATCCCAATATGTACCAAACTGGTACTAAAATATCATTGGAATATCAAATGGGGAGATACCTGCCGATTCCCATTCCTAATAATTTTGTAATGTTTGTGTACGTTGCTGCATAGTGGTGTTGGGACAATTTAGTAGCTCTTCTTACTCTGCCATCACAGAGTTGACTTCTTGATTTTGGTCTTTGTTTTTAGGCCATTGTTTTGTTTGTTTGTTTGGCTTTTTCCCCCTTCTTCTCCCCAATTGCATCTGGCCAATTACCCCGCTCTTCCAAGCCGTCCCGGTCGGTACTCCACCCCCTCTGCCGATCCGGGGAGGGCTGCAGACTACCACATGCCTCCTCCGATACATGTGGAGTCGCCAGCCACCTATTTTCACCTGACAGTGAGGAGCTTCACCAGAAGGACGTAGCGCGTGGGAGGATCACGCTACCCCCCCCCACCCCGATCAGGCACCCCAACTAACCACAGGAGGCACTAGTGCAGCGACCAGGACATATACCTACATCCGGCTTCCCACCTGCAGACACGACCAATTGTGTCTGCAGAGATGCCGGAACAAGCCGGAGGTAACAAGGGGATTCGAAGTGGCAATCCCCGTGTTGGTAGGAAACACAATAGACTGCTACGCTACCCAGACGACGCCCCTCTGGTGACCACTGATGCTGACCATTGTTGCATGTGTAACCTCTCTCTCTCTCTCTCTGGCTATTTATGTAAGCAGAAAGAGGAAGATCGACGACTCAGTAGACATTGATGTAAAGCGCTGTTTACTAGAATGGTAAAAGCCAGGATGATGATTGATTTCATTTATTACAGAGAAATGAAAGATATCCAGCAATCCTGTGTTATCTGGGCTCATGGGGATGTGTTGTGTTCGGTAAAAGACAACCAACTTGTTTTTTCTGGAGAACTGATGTGATTCATTTTTATTTTTAAATATCTATTTATTTGCTCTGTGTTTTGAATATGATTGTATTTTCTTTAAATAAAAGTTACTTTTTAAAAATCAAAAATCTCTCTTTCTTTCTCTCCCCATTTCCTGTCTGCCTCTTCGCCATCACCATATAATAAAAGGTGAAAATGGCCAAAAAAAAAAACAAAAAAAACAAAAAAAAACAGGTGCTTGGCTCAGTTGATGCGAAATGCAAAAAAAAAAAAAAACCTGGTTGGATTTAAAAATCGAGGAATTGCAAATGTGCGACAGGTTGGCGAGCAACCTGTAAGCATCCACAGATATACAGTATGTGTTTCCACATGTTGTACAATTCAAAATATTGGACAAAAAAATTTGGTGCGCAAAGGTCTTTAATTAGTCATGTCAGGGTAAGGCACGTGGAATTCCAGCTGTTGGGCACGTGGAATTCCAGCGGATAAGTCAACCTACATGGCTAACGCTAGATACTAGCTCCGCTGCAATGTGGCCTTCACTTGTAGAAAATTCCTCTTGCATTACTGATGCACTTTTTCTTTATTGTATGTTTTCAGATTTCCCTGTCTTGTTGTTATATTCTTTCCTTTGTAGTCGCAGTTACCCAATTTCCCCCAAGGTATCAATTAACTTTATCTTATCTTTTACAACAACATTGTCTGCCATTTACTAATTTGAGCCAATGAAGCCTGAGTAAAAGCAGAGCAGGCCTTGCTGTTCCTGGCAACGCCGCGCTGCACGTAGCCGCGAGTGGACTGAATTAATGACGGTAGCTCGGTGGCTCGATGACAGGTTGAATAATCATTACAAACATTAAGCGCACGTTTAAGAGTACTCCAACAACATAAACATTATCCAAAGACGTCAATGATTAAATATCGGTATCCGTCTCAATATGAAGACCTGACTGGTTGTGTTTGTTAGTGCGTTTTACCAGGTTGTGCTGGTGTATTAGTGTTCGCTTACAAGGGCTGATTGATTCTCGTTCACTGAAGCACGTATTTGGCCGACAGTATCAAGTACAATTACTTTCTTAATCATGATTAAATATCATTTAACCGATGTTTGAGTTGGCTTCCTGATTCTGATTGGCAGGGGTGAGTTTTCCTAAAACGACAGTACGAAAATTTTGACTGAAGTTCAATTCATTATGGACTACAATTTACAAACTTTAAGTGTATTTTTTTTTCTCCAACCTTTTTTAATCAGGTAATCCAAGAATCTCCGAAAGCGATATGGCCAAGAAATTGCTCAAAATGCGCTTTTTTTCAATAGTCAGGAAATAGACAAGCCAACTTCAATCTTGAACAAACAAATTATAGACACAGACGGGTCTTTATTGACTTCAATATCGTTACGTCAATTATCAAAGTAATACTTGATGTTGTACACTTATACAGATTCTGCATGTAACCATGGTAACCTGCTGAGTTCTCAAAATAAAACATTTAATCTATTCCTTTCTTTTTCATTATGATACCAGACTAAATGCCTCATTCGCTCTTTATTTTTCTGTCTTTCTCTCTCTCTCTCGCTCTCACTCACACCATACACACACAAACACACTAACACACATAAATATGACCACAAACTAGATTACATGCTTGATTAGCAGTATCAAGCAGTTAATCTAGTTGACATCTTTTGTGCATACACCCATACACGCGTGCACACGCACGCACGCACGCACGCACGCACGCACGCACACACGCACACACACACACACACACACACACACACACACACACAGATAATCAAATGCATACACACTCCAACCCCTACAGACATGCTCACACACATCTCTCAGGGCAGTAATGGGAAAGTTGTGGTTTGCTGCTGAATGTGGATTTGTCACCCTGCCAACTTTGCGCTGCAGACATCAGTGTTTCTCTGGGAAAAGCTGATTGACAAATGAGCCCTGTAAATACAGCCGTCCAATGGGAAATACAACAGCTGATTAGGGAAGGACTTTTTTTCTGTCACCCATTCTTGACACTCGGGACAAAACATACCAAGAATTTCTTTATTTCTGTTTTTTGTTTTAGTATACTTTTTGAATTTGAAAAGCATATGCTGGTAGACATAAGCTTCAGCTATTGAAACATGCAAAGAAACGAGATTTTTATTCTAAAGTTTTCAAAAATGAACTTTATTCCATTCATAACACGTCCATGTCAATGCCATCAGATCCAACCAAAAACACTTTAATTTGTTAAGTCTAACAAATGTTTAAAGTCCTCAGGTATCTAATGTTGGTGCAGTTACTCAGAAATTTAAATAAATGTGTTATTTATTGTTTTCTTTCTATTCCATACTATTCTGAAGTTTCAAAAGTTCTTTATAACCAAACTTTGTTTTTAATATTAAGCACATAAAATAACATTGCTAAAAAAAAGGAAATTCCCTAAGACATACATTGTTGGTCTGTTAACTGATTCACAATATGTACTTAACAAACAGTAACTTATTTTCTTAGAAAATTTTAAAAAAATGACCATGTGACGGTGCTGACGAACATCTGACAGTGTTGGCAAAAATCTGATTGAGGTGATGAAAGTAAGAAACTTTCTTTTCTTTATTAAAACAAGATTTTCCTATTGTAACTGTTGGGTGGGGGGGGGGTGGCAGTGGCCCACCAGCTAAAGTGGATAACACGCCTCTGCTAAGTGGCCTGCTTTTCGGTGGCTTGCTGGAAAACATCAGGAAAAAGTCATGACACTCTTACTCAGTTATTTGATTCCATACTCAAGCCACTTTATCTGAAACATTCAGAACACTTCCAACAATGAAACCAAACCCTTGGTACCCTGATCTAATGTTAAGCTACAATGTTTTAAAATGCTATTGTAATGCTATTTATTGTACCCCAGGGATAGATTAATTTTTTTGTCTGACCTGCATAATTTCGGTATTCGGCAACAGACGATGGGCATGCTTCTCCTCTATGAAGTCCATTACTTGAGAATCTATGGTGTAAGGCTCTGTTGTGTGACTGGATTGAAGGGGGGCTGACTTTCCCCATAGCATTACTAGAATGTCTGAAACTGGGCAGAAACAAATATCCTTCCTCCCATGCTTTGAGTGAAAATTTGCTGTTGGGCCATAGGGTTGCAGAAACTCTACTTTGATGTCTTGGTGCTCATTATTAACAGCAACGGCCTTTGTCAGCCACTAGTGCTCATCATACACAACAGCAGCCAGTCTCCACTTTTAGTGCTGTCAATAGTTATCTCTGTGATAGTGCCCTCAGGACCACTCAGGGGCTCCTGCTCCATCTCTTCCTGTTCCTTTTTTTTTTTGTTGGACTTTTCCCCCTTTTTCTCCCCATTTGTATCTGGCCAATTACCCCACTCTTCCGAGCCATCCCAATCTTTGCTCCACCCCCTCTGCTAATACGGGGAGGGCTGCAGACATGCCTCCTCCAATACATATGGAGTCACCGGCCACTTCTTTTAACCTGACAGTGAGAAGTTTTGCCAGGGGGACATAGCGCATGGGAGGATCACGTTATTCCCCCCAGCCCCCCCGAACAGGTGCCCCGACTGACAAGAGGAGGCGCAAGTGCAGCGAACAGGACACATACCCACATCTGGCTTCACACCCACAGACACGGCCAATCAATTGAGTCTGTACGGATGCCCGACCAAGCCGGAGGTAACACGGGGATTCAAACCGCCTATCCCCATGTTGGTAGGCAATGGAATAGACCGCCACACCACCCAGGCCCATCTCTTCCATTAACAATGCCAGAGGACTTACCCTACTGGAATCTGACACGGTGCGTTCATCAGAACTGACCTCTGTGCTGTCCCTCTTGTGTTCTTCTGTAGAGCCATGGAAATCAAAAGCACTGGGGTTGAAGCACTGGCAAATAAATGCCTTACCGCAAAAACACATCACTCTGTAGCAAATGCTACTCTGATTGGACGGGATGGCCTGTGTATGTTGACAGAACTTGTTTGAGTGGTTGTGTGAGAAGTGTCATATCTTGTCATGTAATTTTCATCAATGTAATACAGCGTGACACCATTTGAAGTATTAGACACAGTTTCATAGAAGGTTTTCCCATCTTCTATATCCTTTCTTTCAGTACAAGGCTGTCAGCTGTTCTTTTTAGTGTTCCCCCAATGACATCTGGAACACTCTTGCCATGTGATGTAGGGGGAAAAAATTCCAGCTTGATGATTTGATACCCACTGCGGGTGGGACTTCACAAAGAACAAGGAAGTTCTTCTTGTTTTTATACTGCTTACTAGGACAATCATACCAAAAATGAAATGTGTCAACTGACAGGAACTTTGAATTGATGTCTCTGAGCACTGGATCCATGTATGTCCAAATCAATGAGGCATCTTGTGTCTTTTCAACTCAGATACTGTGCAAAATCTACTCTTTTGTCCTTTAGTCCAGTACATTTAAGTATGAAGAATTATCTGTAACAAATTTTGTCCAAAATGGCAAGCCTGAACTTCAGAGTTGTATACATTTCCAAATTTCTGAGAAGGCGACATGTACGCTATTTCTATCACACATTTGAATTGAATTCCTGTTTACCTGGGACTGGTTTCTTACTAAGCACATATGTGTTGTGGTTTCAGTTTTGATCTTTTCCTCATACAATTGGATGAACATAGACAGACTACTACCATGCTTTAAAAGCTTTGTTTTAGTGAATTTGCTGTTCCCTATTTGTTCCTCAACATGTTTCCATTGCTTCCATTCGACAGGGGTTCTGTCTTGTTCCAGGGTAAGAGTTGTGCATTTGTTAGCACATCTTCAGCAGGTCCGAAGAAGGCATGCCTCACTTGCAGAAGAACAACTCACCAGATTAAAGCTCTCTTCCAATATTGTAGTCTTCATGAAACCACACTCTGGAAGGTTACTGATAAAAACAGGTCTTTCAATCAGAGGCTTTTGGTGGTGTGATGTAGAATGGTTGCAGAGCACAGAATGATGAATAACTGAGTCTCACAGTTGGGTTACATCTTAGCAAGTCAGTGAGCACATCTCAAGTCTCTTATTTGGTATTTTCTCACTCCTCAATCCTCACTTGAGCTAGAAGTAGTTCTGGTCCACCATTTTGAAGGCCGTCCCAAAGCTCTTATTTCTGCTCTGAGGATCGAGGAATGAGGAGGAATCTCTGAGGAGCCAATTCTCCACCCGGCACATTTGAACGAGATGGTGGAGAAACACCACATGTGTAAGTGCCCGTTATTTTCTTTTTGATATGTAATGCAGACAGGGAACCCAGCTGTGCCTCCATTATCGTAAATGGACGTTGCTTCCTATGACGCTTGAGAGGAAAGGATGTCTCATTTCTCTAAAAATATATTTCCTCATTTCTTTTCTCCTTGTGTCTCACCATGATCCCCGGTGGGAGGGACGTAGACGCAAATAAAAGACGCAAATGAGGGAAACGTGGATGCAATTAAGACACAAAGATGTACCCACTATGTAGGTTGATCATAGTGACAGTAAGGATTATTCTCTGCTGCTTGACCTTTTTTTGTGTGATCATGTCACTTTTGTCTGTCGTAAGACGTGCAGAGCTAATGAAGAACTCCTGGACAGTCTTGGTGACACTATCAATGATTGTTGATTTCTTCTGTGTTGTGTGTTTCCTTTCTCTCATCAACTTTTACATCAACAAGCCATTGAATCTTATGAAGAAGGTGATGCTTTTTCAGAATCCAGCCAGATAGTGTCAATGGTTGACCACTGGACTTGTGAAGTGTCTTATTCTTTGACCAAATCTGTTTGTTCCTCGGAAGCTTTCTGGTGAGAACATTGTGAAGAGAAGCGTTCTTCTGATCAAAAGATTTTTAAGTGTAATTCTTTGCATAATTTTGTTGGTCTCCCTCTCTCTCTCTCTCTGGATAATTTATTTGGGTTTTATTTTGTACCTGCTTTCGTTGCCATATTTGCTTTCACAGTTTGTTCCACACTTGTTTTACCTTCCTCCGTTTCCTTTTCATATTCAAAATTTCTCTAGATGTCTTTTCCGAGTTTTTCTCCTTTGCCTTTGACTTGTAAGAAAACATCTTCGGCTGCTCGGCAATTCTACACTCTAGTCTAGTGGACCATCAGGGAGCGTGTCAGCCTGTAGTGATATACTGCTCTCTCTCGCAGTCTGTGTTTTTACTGTGAATTTTTCCAAGTTGAATCCTTCTTGAATCCTTTCTTCCACCTTTGTTTTCCTTCTCTAGTATCTCTCTTTTCATCTCTGGCTGACTGTACACTTTCTCTCTTCTCTTATTTTGGCACTCCCTATCCCTTTTCCTCCGCTCCTCCACTGGCAGTTTCTGCTTGCCTAACATACAGATTATTTGAATGTCATTATGATAAGAAAGGGCATGTTGGAAAACTGTATTCAAAATTCTCAGTCTTTCTGTCTGTCTGTAGGCCCAATTACAGTGGAGACATAATATCATAGAGTCCTGTCCTATGTATGTGTTTGTGTATGCTAGATCATAATGGAGGGATAACATGTGAAAGAAAGTGCAAAACATGTGAAATAAAGTGCATGCTGCTCTACTTTATTTTGACCTCACCCCACACCATACACTTGACCTATGCTGTCTACTCCTTGACTAGACAGAGCCACTAACCAGCTAAATCACAGAGACAATAACGTTTGGTGCCCACACACAGGTGCAGACAGTTCCGTCACTAATTGACGTCCACAGGAGCAGAGTGGTTTCAATTTTGGTTCCGTTGTAAACCACTTATTCAGGTCCTTTGGTGGGTTCGATCCATCATACCAATGACTGTCACTCTGCTATACTATTTCCTGTAATAATAAACAATAGACACAGACCCCGTAATCTCCCTGTAACATACAGGGAGCTAAACAATTTGTTGCCAGTTCGGACTTCCGTTATCAGTCCCCAACAAAGCCATGCACCTCAGACAATAAAAATGGCTTTATTAAATGTCAGGTCGCTAACTAATAAGTCATTTTTAGTTAATGATCTTATAAGTACGTATAACCTGGACTTCACCCTACTGATCGAGACCTGGCTGGATAGAAATGGTGCAATCGCGCTTATTGAGACTACACCTCTGGGCTTCAAATTCATCCATACCACCAGATCTGATAAGAGAGGCGGTGGAATAGCTGCTGTCTTCTCTGATTCCTATAGCTGCAAGGAAACCCCCCTCGGGAAATTCACGTCTTTTGAACACCTTGCTCTTACCATACATTGTACTGCTACGATTTTAATAATTACTGTCTATCGGCCACCAAAATCTAAACATGGCTTTCTTGACGAATTTTCGGACCTACTGTCTACGGTTTCCACTAACTATGATTATTTCATCATCCTGGGTGATTTTAATGTTCATGTTGACAATCAAACAGACCCCGATGCTAGAAACCTAATTGGCTTACTGGAGGCATTTTCTCTCACTCAGCATGTTTCTGGACCCACACACAAGTAGGGGCATACTCTAGACTTAGTCATATCAGAAGGACTTAATATTACTGTACCCCCTGTCATGGATGTTGCTATCTCTGATCACTGTTGTATATTTTTGATGTGTCTGCTCTTCCTGTACAACAGAAGAGCACTCACATGCTAACAAAACACTTCATTGATAATTACACAATTGAAACCTTTCAGAAAACCGTAAATGAGTTGTCTGTGAATGTTCTCATTCATCCAGGTCATGGTTATCCAAAGGAGTTGAATCAAGTGCAACTGGACTTGGTATATATCCGTAAATGAGTTGTCGCCATTCATGTCATCACAAACTGAGGATCTTGTGAACGACTTCAACTCAAAAATACGGAATATCTTTGACAACATTGCACCTGTTAAAACTAAAAACATAGAAAAACAAAAAGCCCCCTGGAGAAATGGAGTGGTTATTAGGCAGCTTAAGAGAGACTGTCGCCAAGCAGAACGACAGTGGAGAAAGACTAAACTTCAGGTTCACCATGAAATTTACAAGGACAGACTGAATGAGTACTGCAAAGAAATTAAACAGGCCAGACAGTCTTTTTTCTCTAAAATCATTAATGAAAATATTAACAACAGTGAAGTGCTTTTCTCCACTATTGACCGACTTATTAATCCACCATCTCCAAACCCATCAGAGATGCTGTCCACTCAAATATGTGAGCAATTCGCTACATTCTTCAATAACAAAATTATTGCCATTAGACAGAACATTAGTGCCTCAAGATCCAGTAATGAACCTACCCTCCAGTTCTCCAGAAATATTACTGGTACCATGTCTCACTTTGACACTCTAGACCTTAAAAGTCTAGACAATATTGTTAGGCGGCTCAGGTCGTCCAACTGCTGCTTGGATCCTCTCCCTACCAAATTTTTTAAAAATGTTTTTAATTGCTTAGCACATGATGTTTTAGAAATTATTAACTACTCTCTTCAGGCAGGTATATTTCCTGCAGCACTTAAGACAGCTGTCGTTAAACCACTTCTGAAGAAGAGTAATCTTGATGCGACAGTTATTGCCAACTACAGGCCCATCTCCAACTTAACATTCCTCAGCAAAATCCTTGAAAAAACAGTTTATTCTCAAGTTAATAACTATCTAATATCTATCAACCTTCTAGGCATTTGTCAATCGGGTTTTCGATCTCACCATAGCACAGAAACAGCACTTATCAAAGTTGTGAACGATCTGCATATGAACACAGATTCTAATAAATTGTCTGTTCTTGTGCTCCTGGATCTCAGTGCTGCTTTCGACACTGTTGATCATGATATTTTCTAGAGAGATTAGAAAAATGGGTCGGCCTCTCTGGCCCGGTTCTCAACTGGTTTAGAACATACCTTCAGGACAGGCAGTTTTTTGTGTCTATTGGAGACTTTTCCTCGGACAAAGTGGGTATAACGTGTGGGCTACCCCAAGGTTCGATTCTTGGACCACTACTATTCAATCTCTATATGCTCCCATTTGCACAGGTTATACAGAAACACAAAATAAATTACCATAATTATGCAGATGACTCACAACTCTACATATCCCTATCTTCTGATGACCTATCTCCCATACGTTCCCTAATTCAGTGTATTGACGATATTACTTTATGGATGTCAGATAACTTTTTACAACTGAACAAAGACAAGACAGAAATACTTATTTTCGGTGCAAAGACTCAGAGACAGAGAATTGCAGCTCATCTCAGCTCTCTGTCTCTGGAGTGCAAAGGTGAAGCTAAAAATCTTGGTGGAATCATGGACAGTGATCTAAATTTTAAGAGCCACATCAATCATCTCACAAGATCAGCCTTCTACCATCTTAAAAACATTTCAAAACTAAGGGGCTTTCTATCAATATCAGACTTTGGAAATTAATCCATGCTTCTATAACAAGTAGACTAGACTACTGCAATGGACTATTCACCAGCCTCCCAAAATCCGTTGTGTACCAACTACAATTAATTCAAAATGCGGCAGCAAGTGTTCTCACCAGAACTAAAAAGTATGAGCACATTACACCTGTTCTTAGATCTCTGCATTGGCTCCCCGTAAAAACTAGAATTGATTTTAAAATTATTTTAATTGTATACAAAGCGCTAAATGGCCTTGCACCACGCTAAGATATGTTAATTCCCTATAAACCAGCGAGAACTCTCAGATCCAATGGCAGTGGTCTTTTAACCATCCCTCGTGCTAGGTCTAGAGCAGGGGAAGCTGCATTTTCTATTTACACCCCAAGTAGATGGAACGCCCTGCCTGAGGACCTGAGAGAGGCCCCCACACTGGACACATTTAAAAGCAGGTTAAAAACATTACTTTTCAAAACACCCTACAGCTAAATTCATAGTGTGTGTGTGTGTGTGTGTGTGTGTGTGTGTGTGTGTGTGTGTGTGTGTGTGTGTGTTTGTATATTTTGCTATTTTTATATATTCTGCTCTGTTGTTACTTTTAATTAATCAGTGTTTATGGCACTTTTACTTATTTCACTAACTCAGTTTTAAACTTGTTTGTACTTTTCTAGAATTTGCCTGTACTTTTATTTATTTCTTTTTTGTAGGGGGGGGGTTATTGATTTCATTGTTTTATTGTGTGAAGCACTTTGTGTTACATTTGTTTGTATGAAAAGTGCTATACAAATAAAATCTGATTGATTGATTGATTGATAATAAATAACTGTCCTTAACCAAGAACATGGCCTGCACAAAAAAGTGGAAAGTCAACCAGGAAAACTCAGTTCAAATCTAACTGGACTGATGAGTTTTGTTTTATTTTACCGAACCACGCAAATGCCAAACCGATATGCTTGATATGCATGCAGACCATAGCTGTCTGCAAAGCAGATAACCTCAAGTGGCATTTCAACACTATGCATGCTGCCAATTTTAATGCCAACT
The DNA here is from genome assembly GCF_029633865.1 of Lampris incognitus. NCBI lineage: Eukaryota > Metazoa > Chordata > Actinopteri > Lampriformes > Lampridae > Lampris > Lampris incognitus. The sequence goes on along the minus strand of NC_079212.1, from coordinate 103,092,115 downwards.
ACCCTACAAAAAAATTGCAAATATGATAACATCATGCAAGCACTACATTTGTACTATCTGTAAATCAACATCGGCACAAAAGAGTGCAAGAGCTGCATCATTATATGTTTCTTGGAATCTTGCTAAAGCTAAGAAGCCATTCACTGATGCTGAGTTGATTAAAATGTGTACAACTGATATGGTTGGCGAAGTTTTAAATCATGATGAGAAAAACAAGAAAATGATTGTGGCGCTATTAAAGCACGTGCCATTGTCGGCTCACATGGCAACAAGAAAAGGAGAACTTTTAGAGGAGGAGTGTTTTTCTAATCTACTCACCAATTTGAAGAAAGCAGAAGCTATATCAGTAACACAGACTCGTCCTGTGACCGAACCAATATCGAACAGCTTACCTGTGTTCACAAGATTTTTTTTGATGGGAAGACCTTTCGGGAAGATCTACTTTTTTGTTTCCTCTGTCTGGGCACACAATTGGGGAAATCATCTTTAATGAATTAACACAGTTCTTTGAGAAGAATGGCTTGGATGTGAGCAAAATCGTGTCCATTGTCACCAATGGGGCCCTGCCAATGGTGGGACAACACAAGGGCTTGGTAAGCAGGCTTGCTGCTGTTAAGCCAGCTCTTAGCATTTCATTCAATGTATTATTCACAAATCAGTATTGTCACTAAACTTTGTGGGGAAATGAAAGAGGTGACGGATACTGTGACAAGACTGGTAAATTTCATTTGCGAGAGTTCTAGTCTGTCACATCACATTTTTCAGAGCATTGCTGTAGGAAGTATAAATGGAACACAAGGATCTTTTGCTGCATAACGATGTTCACTGGCTGAGCAAAGGCCATGTATTTGAGAGGGTGTGGGACCTACACAATGAGCTTGAGTCATTTTTATCCGGACTACAGAGAAAAAAAGCCGAAGAATATCAGAGGTTTTTAAGTGACCATAAAGTGATGGCATACGTTATTTTTTTGTGACATCATTTTTCATCTAAATCACCTTGATCTGCAATTACAAGGCAAGAACAACACTGTTGCAGACATGCGCAAGGTAGTTGAAGCTTTTCAGTCAAAGCTGAACCTTTTGGAAAGAGACATTCATGGGAGAAAGTTGCACTTCCCATGTCTGCAGGAGCATTGCAAGAACAATGAAATGTGGGAGGATCCAGTGATGCAGGATTCCATGATGGGTGTGGCAGAACATTTCAAGGAATGATTTGAAAGCTCCCCTAAACTCTCAGGTGACATCCTCCTCTTCCTGAGACAGCTGTTGTCTGTTTTGGCTGATGACCTGTAGACTGCAGAGGTCAAAAGGCTGGTACCTTCCATAGATGAGGCAACTCTTCAGATGGAGGTCTTGGAGATGGGAACATCTGATTTGCTCAAAGCACAACACAAGGACGTTTGGATGAGTGATTTTTGGATCAACATGGTTCCCCAGGCTCGATTCAAAAACATGAGAGCTATTGCAATTCTCCTACTCGCAATTTTCCCCTCCATATACATATGTGAGTCATCATTTTCTTCAATAAACTCGATCAAGAACCAGGAAAGAAACAGACTCTCCAATGCACATCTTGGCCAGTCCCTCAGGATCGCCATGACAGAAAACAGACCGACATCAGAAAGGTTGCCTCATCCCATTGCTCTCACTTCTCTCACTGACTGGTGAATGAACATCAATTTAATTTTGTCCATTTGTCCATAATTAAATGCTTGGTTTTGGAATTTAATTTGTTTCAAGAGTGTTTTTTTGTTTTTTGTTTTTTTTTTACTTGTGTGACCCTCAACACAGGCTTTAAGTATCCCAGGCCTAAATTATTACCATTACTACCACCACCACTACTACTACTACTGCTACTACTACTAATAATAATGATGATAATAATGATAATAATAATCATAATAATCATAATCGCAGCAACAACAACATCTGCATATAAAACAACTTTTACTGGCGCAATGGGAAAAAAACCTGGATGTTTTTGTCCTTGATTCGGTATGCTTGACATGATTTGATCCTCGGGAGAAACTAATTGGGGGACCCTGGTGTGAAATATATTGATAAACAGTATTGTGTGTGCGCGCGTGTGCATGTGTGTGCACGTGTGTGTGCATGTGTGCACATGCACATGCAGATTCTTATGTGTGTATGCGTGCATGCATATTTATGTGTGTGTGAGTGTATGTTAGCTAGATTATGAGAGACCTTATTAAATAGTCCTATCAAACTATCACTTTAAGGTGAGTGTGTGTGTGTGTGTTATTGGAACAATTACCAACACCGTCAGATTGCGCATCAACACCGTCAGATCAAAAATCTGACGGTGTTGACAAAACGTCATGTTTTTACATCTAAACAGTGTGGTCTGCAATAGAACCATATAGCTTTTCCTCAGTTGCTAGTGAGCTCTAAACCCCGACCAAAACATCGGCATGTATTCCACAATTATTAACACATGTTTATATACTGGAGAGATGGTGAATGTGTAAAAGCTGAGCTCAGTAATAATCAATATTGTTCCTTAAAATGATCAAACAACTTACCACACCATGTGTAGTACAGTTGCGGTCAGCATGAGCAGTAAGTGACCAAGGGGTCCTCAAGAATATAGGTGCCCAGGGTAATTCCTGATTCATTCACGATAATGTAACTATCTGATGGTTTGATATAAATTGAGCACGTGTTTGTAATAAGCAGATATTTACTGAAAATTTTATGACATCACCATACTCACTGTTTATTATACAAGTTGACATTGTAACATTCTAAATTATCCTCATATTTAAACATTTGAAGATTTTTTAAACCTTTTTCTGGGCATGTCTGTGAATGTTGTCATTCATCCAGGTCATGGTTATCCAAAGGAGTTGAATCAAGTGCAACTAGACTTGGTATATATCCGTGAAAATCCTTTTTCTGGGCAATTTGAAATATTGATTTATTGCTGAGGACAAGTTATTTCCAGGTACGTAGTAGATTTGTAAACAAATAACATTGCTATGTATTCAAATAAAACATTTAAAAAATGTTATGGGCATACGCAGTACTTTTACATGTAACTTTTTATGTACAGTTATCATTAGAAAGGTCTTGATTTTCAACATGAGTCTTCTCTGTAGGACGTGTTTTGCCCCGAGGCTCAACAATGGGGGATTTAATAGTGTGTGTGTGTGTGTGTGTGTGTGTGTGTGTGTGTGTGTGTGTGTGTGTGTGTGTGTAGTCATTCTGGTTTTGTTTAATTGCTATTAAAAGGTCTCAAAAACTTTGAAAAAAAAAGTCCCCTGACAAAGACCAGCTGCAGAATGTGCCTAACGCAGAGAAATGATGAGAATTTATGCGTTGGATTGGCTCATGGACTGTTAGCCTTTGTCTACGTGAGCACATGCACTCTGTAGTCAAGAAGGCAAGAAAGCAAAAAGCCCACTGCTTATTCATCACTTCCAACAGAAAACAAGAGAAACATATTTTCTTCTATTGTTTTGAATATTATATACTGTAACCATGAAATGTATTATTTTGACCCCTTAGTACAACATGATCGGGCCCTGCTGTGTTTTCTAAGTCAGTTAACTCCCAGCATAAAGTGTGTGCGTCTCTATGATTGTATGTCTGTGTGTTTGTCCATGTTCTTGTGCATGTCTAGGTCTGTGCGTGCATGCATATACATATAGTGTGTGTGTAGTTAGTGTCTGTGTGTTTCTGTGTCTGCCTATATGTGAATCCATGTGCCTCTTCTGTATGTGTACAAACATGGTTTGTGTACTTGCATACCTGTGTGTGTGTGTGTGTCTGTGTGTATCTGTTTGTATGCATCTCTATGTGCATCTTTACATAGTATTGTGAGCATCTGTATGTGCATGTCCATGTGTGTGTGTGTGTCTGTGTGTCTTAGTGTCGTTTTTGTGTGTGTGTGTGTGTGTGTGTGTGTGTGTGTGTGTGTGTGTGTGTCTCTCTCAGAGATAAGACATTAACCAGCTGAGGGCTGCGGTCTGTGTGATGTCTTGCAGTGACTACTTTAGAGCACTATTATTACTGTCTGTCTTTACGCCACACTGATAGTGGAGAAACCTCCCCTTCCCCCTGTCCATTGTCCTCCATCTATCTTCTCTCTCACTGTCCATCTCCTGCTACAAAGATTTCAGAGCCCCCTCCCACCACCTACTCACTCCCTTTCCCTCTCTCTCTGTTCGACAGACTGATGATAACCAAGTGTCTTTCTGCCTCCTTACACTTTAATGACTTCCTTCAGTTTCCCTCTGCCATTCTCTTCTTTTCCTCTATCAGTGGGGGTTTTGCGTCTGTCGCCTTCCTGTCTATCTCTGTCTTATTCACACAGTCACATGGAGAGACTGTGTGTTTCTATGAGTAGTGCCAACCTCTCTTTTTTTCCTCACTCTCTCCATCTCTCCCTGCCTCTTTTCACTTTTCCACACACGGCTCAACGTCTCACCCTTGGCGGTCCTTCCCACTGTTGTCTTTTCTCGCTGTCTTTCTGCCCGTCTTTTTTGTTCCATCTCTCTTCTTTTCTGCTCTCTGGTATTGCCGTGTCGTACACATGGATGAATTACTGTGCAATGCACTTTCGATGAAGGTTGGACTGCACAAATCTGCATATAATATAGTGAATACCAATCATTTCTGCTGTTCATACTGATGTGCATGTGTGTGTGTGTTGTGAAAATGACATTAAACCCAGACACTTCTCCTTCTCTCTCCCTCTCTTTTTTCTTCTCTGTTGCCTTTTTTCATCGTTGCTCTCCTCCTCTTCCTCGCTCTTCTCTCAGTTTCACTCCCACACTTTCACTTCTGTCAGCCTGCCTCCTTCTCACTTCCCCTCTCTCCTTTACTCACATTGTCTGTCTTTCCCATCCTCCTCTCTTCCTCGCTCTCTCATTATCTTAACATGGCCTATGCAAGCCTTGATTCATTCTTTCGCTCCTTCTCTTCTGACTGATGTCATCTGGCTGGGCCGAGCTGTGTCTTCCTCTCCGTTGTTTTTTTTTCTCACGATCTCTCCATCAATCCCTCTCTCTTTCCTTCTCTCTCTTCCTCCCTCTCTCTGGTCATCGCCCTCTCTATTTTTTTTAATCTCCCTCACTGCTTTTCCTTATCGCTCTTCTTGTTCTTGTCTTTCTTTTCTCTCACACGCCCCCATACTTTGTCCGCCTCTCTTTCTTTTTAAGTGATAAAAGGTGCCCGAGATGCCATTTCCACAAACATTTTAACCAAACATTTTAAGGAGACTCATGAGGGCACCGGGTGTAATTTGCCAATAGTTCACTCATCAAAACCTCAAATATTTACCAAACGGAGGACAGAAACTGTTTTTGTTTTATTTTCCTCTATCTGGGTCTTGGATCTCTTTCTACTTTACGTGTCAAGATATGTCTCATGTGTTTCATGTAAGGAATTAACCAAGTCAAAATCCTTGTTTGTGCAAATTAGCTTGGCTGATCTTTGCAGAGCTTTAATCTTACTTATCTATTGATGATTGACTGTTTCCACTTGTGGTGCCTGTCTCTGCTTTTTATTCTGTACTACAGGTTTTTATCAGTTTACCATCGGTGTGTGTCTTTTTTACTATATGTTTTAAGATATGTATGTTTCTTGTTCCCTGTAGCTGTCTTACCCTGTCTTTTTATATGTGGGGTCTTTTTTTTTTTATGGATGCAGCATGGGTGGAAGCCCGATCCAGATTTCCTGCAATGTGGGACAATAAAGTCAATCTTGAATCTTGATAAGACATATTCAGACTTTACGGGATGATGTGCATCACATATTTTACCCCCAGGACGCTGTGCTAAACCTCTTTGCTAGTTTTGTGAGGCCAGACCCAAATCTCAAGTGTGGGGAGCTGTGTATCGAAAGCGCTACACGTAGAAATGGATGGAGAAGCTATGACCTGATCTCATACTTGAAACCAGCCAAGATGAGCCTGGGTGGAGCATGCCGCTAACAGTCACTTGTTTTCTGTCTTACTAGGAACTTGCCTCTTTCATACCACTTAAACTAAATGACTACAGTTAGCAACGAAATGGACGTGTGTTGCATTTGCAGCAACACTTTCAACAAATAAAAAAAACAAACCTGCACTCTATGTGTTCATCCAGTTGCATCTTATATTGGTTAAAGCAAAGTTGTTAGCACTGTAGCCATGATAAATGTTGTTTCTACCCAGGCAGTAAAACAAGAGACCTCTTTGTCAGCACTGCAACTGACTGAAACACCCCGGCTCCTCTACTTCTCTTTACCCCCTTTATCTCTCCCTCTCTTTTTTGTCTCTCTCTCTCTCTTGCCCTCTCTGTCTCCTAGCTCTCTTTGCATTTCCCTCTGAATTGCTCGTTCTCTCCACTTTCTATCTCCCATGTCTCTCGCGCTCTACTTCTCTCTCTATCGTTCTCCTTGCAGGGGTTTGTTTGAAGTGTCTCTCCAGCAGCAGACAGATCCAGCGGGTTGATAACAGCCCAGTAATCAGCGACAGTGACATGGACGGCTGACCTGGCTCTCACTATAAAGAAACTCCCGTAAACCCTCAAGACCCTTTCTTCCTCTTAAAGACTTCCCACTAACCAGGCTTGAAAATGAGCCACATGTGGTCAGAGAGCAGCCACATTGAGGCTGCACATGATAGCATATCCAGAGGTGCATCCAGTGGTTGGTAGCAGTTGTTAAACACTCAGACACAATATAAATAGTTTACGCTGCAGTTAAACTGCCATTTACAGATCTGTTAATATAATACAGAGAATGTTCTGCCATTGAACACTTTCAGTTTTCGTTTTTTGCCATTTGTTTTAATTTCCTTTACATTCAAGGCATTTAGATGACACTTTAATTTAGACTTATACTAAGTACAACAATACAGTAAGTTTTGGTTTTTGAATAGGTCTCGTTACAAATAACCAAAATGAACTGAACAATGGACAGGGCTGCAGACTGTAATTCAATAAGGCAGGTGGGGCAATTGACAATAGGCGCTAAAGGGAGTGGCATCATATTCCATTGCATTTGATTTTGATGTTACAATTGACTAAACTAAACGAAATTAAACTAAACTAAACAGAATTACACTGAACCAAACTCAACATGGCTGTGAGGTTTCTGCAGATTTCATTGTCACATCATAAAGCACTAGCCACTCAGCTGCAGCTACAGTCAAACCTTTAACAAGCCAGTTAAAAACACTCCAAACACAATCCAAACCTCAACTCTCCATAAAACACAATAAAATAGCCCTGCCATGGGGGAAGCCATTCCTAATGCTTCCTTTCAGTCTTGACAGTCATTCTTGATTCCCAACAGGGGAATAAACCCAAAGAGAATCCCAGGATCTCAAACCTGATGACTCAGCCTTTGGGGAGCTGTGACTGCCAATGCAGTGCATGTTAGGAAAGACTGAATGATTTAATGTATTGTGAAAAAAAAAAAAACAGGAATTGTTTCTTTTGACATTTTAAGTTGGGAGCTTTACAGCTCGATGATACAAAAGGTCTAAACCGAAACTATTTCATTGCACATCACAAATACACAGTGATCTTTATATCCATACCCCATGCACTGTGGGTGGGAGAGTTAGTAGCTAGCGGGGCAGTCAGCAGGGCTCTTCGGGGCAGGTAGCGATTGACATGTTGGCATTTTTTGGAAGTTGACCTAATGACCTGCCTATCAACACCTTGCTATCATAAGATGTAAACATAGCATCTCTTGGACAAGCTCTTTGATAAACTATACTTTGGTACCCAACACTTTTGATATAAAGAGGAAAGATCTGGACCATCTTGGTGGCTCAAACCAGCCCTCCAACTTGGCTTAGGCCAAATCTAAACACACCGGCTTTCAATTGCAGCTCAGAAGTTTGTTTGTTTTGGGGTTTTTTGCATGTCATTCCCTTTGCGTCCTCACTGTCCTTTCTAATAAGAGGAAACATATTGCAAAAGCAAACTTGGGGGAAAAAAGGTGAACATTTACTGTTCTACTTTTTTTGTTGTTGATAATTTGCCTTGTGGGGGAGAGCAAAAATGAGGCGTGATGACATGGAGCTGCAGGGTGGAGTGTCTAGGTACATCAACCTTCAAATGAGGAACTGGTGAGTTTCTGTATCAGGAAGGCATCCATCCTGCTGAAATGTCCTTTAGCAAGGCACCTCCCATCTTTAACCGCTGTTCAGTAGCTGACCATACACATCTGAGCTCACCATGGAGAAGTCCCCATTTGGAATCAATTTTTATTATTATTATTATTATTATTATTATCATTATGTGGCATTAGTGGACTGCAGCCCTTAAATTTATCAAGCCAAGAGGACAATTAAGTCTTTGCTGAGCCATCAAGACACCCTGGACCACTGCCTATCTTCATTTTTCAATCGCACATAGAACTTTTTCTACTTTTTTCACTGCGGTCCTCTTTAAACGATGCAATTAAAGGCCATTTGCTGCTGAATCAGAGAATGGTCAGCAGTTGTGTTTAGACTGAGCGGGAGTGCGCGAGGGATAATGGCCACAGATTGCCGTTGCTATTAGCTGCTATTAGCGCTGTCCCGGGCAGCTCCTCTGGGCTGTTTGATGTATGACTGCAAAGGATGATGGAGCACGCAGCAGTGGCCTCACTCAGCATCCTATGGACCAGCTGTTTTTACAGACCCAGTTCCAAATCAAGTCGTATTTGGAAAAAAAAAGAAAAGAAGATTATTTTTATCCAGCTTAAATGCCAGGTGGGTGGGGATTTAACATGGAGGAAAGTAAGAAAAAATTGTATTGGAAAGTTAAGACAATTACAATAAGGTTTTTGAAAGTCAGTGAGCTACACTTGGACTGAAAACTTAACCATTACAAACTAAAAGTGGCAACTGTCTGAGGTGATCCTCGGACATCCCTCCAACTCTATTTGGGGCTGAATGTTGGTTAATGTATTTTATCTACTCATTCATGATAAGGTACCTTTCCTCACAATGAGCCTAATACCTTCTCTTTCTTGTCTTTTCTGTAAAGCGTCACAGTAATAATGTAAAAAGCATACATGCCATAAAATAGATAGGCACGATTGCTCAACTTCCTGTTTTTTATTTACACTCAATATAAAAACTGAGAGGGAGACGCTGGGGACAAGATAGGATTTCCATGTGCCCGTCTATTGAAAACAGAGGAGAAGTTTAAATGAGCTGTAAAGTACATTTCAACACATTACCATTTTCACTCTGCAACATTTGCTTAATCCTTTTAAACATGTCATAACTTACAATGAGGCACACGAGAGGAGAATTTACTAAAGAGTTTCCTATATTCAATAATATCAGGTCGGGGAGGGGGGCATCCGGGCAGTGTAGCAGTCTATTCCGTTGCCTACCAACACAGGGATCGCCGGTTCAAATCCCCGTGTTACCTCCAGCTTGGTCGGGCATCCCTACAGACACAATTGTCCGTGTCTGCGGATTTGTCCTGGTCACTGCACTAGCACTTCCTCTGGTCGGTCAGGATGCTTGTTTGGGGGGGGGGGGGGGTAGCGTGATCTTCCCATGTGCTATGTCCCCCTGGGGAAACTCCCCACTGTCAGGTGAAAAGAAGTGACTGGCGACTCCACATGTATCGGAGGAGGCATGTGGTAGTCTGCAGCCCTCCCCAGATCGGCAGAGGGGGGTGGAGCAGTGACCAGAACGGCTCAGAAGAGTGGGGTAATTGGCCGGACTCAATTGGGGAGAAAAAGGGGGAACCGGGGGAACCCCCCCCCAAAAAAAGAAAGAATGTCAGGGCTGGTAAATTGAGGCTTTACTGTATCTGTACTGAATTGTAAAATCCAATAAGATTGACTTTTGAGTCTACAGTCCCACACCATCATCTCACTCCTGTTTTATTTGACTTTTTACTGTATGTTGACTGATAAAAAGCAGACACAATTGAAACGTGTAAATAGAATGGAGGTTTAAATGAGGCCAATCAGCCTTCCTCTGGAATTTGTTCTCTACATTATTCTTTCCCTATCCTCCTCTTTCTGTGTGCCTTTCTATATTCACTGCCTTCTTCCCCCTCCTGTCCGTCCTGTTGCAATCTTTCCCCAATGTTTCTCTATCTCCCTTCTCTCTATCTCTAAAGTTGTCTTATTTTCTCCTCTCCTCTCTCTGTTCTCCTGTTTCTTTGTTCTCTCTCTTTCGTTTGCTCTCTCTCTCTCTTTGTGGTGCAGGTTATCATGTAAAGAACCTTTGCCCACATCAAAGTAGAGACAGGCCCTGTGCCTGCCCGTATCTCTACCTCCCTCCCTCCCTCCCAGCCGCTCACTCATTCGCTCGCTGTCTCGCTGCCTCACTGCCTCACCCGCTCTGTCTCAATTACCCACACTTTCTGTGGGCTGACAGGCCTGGGGAGAGAGGTTCATTTGAAGTCAGTCATTTGGCAGAAAGCTAAACAACTCCCCCGTTAACTGCCTCACTTACTGATATTTACAGACATCCAGTCAGCTCACACAGGCACACTCTGCCCAAAACCCAAAACCACCTTCCCACTTCAGCGGCCAATACGCACACACCGACGACACACACAAAATCGGTTCAACTTAAAAAGTATGAAATGTCTGAATCTCTTCTCGTTTCATCCTTGGGTAAAAGCATAGGTGACACATCCTTAAGCAAGTTTAGATGTTAATATGTTGCTCTCTCGCTCGCAAAGAGAAAGACATGCAGAGGTTGCATAGCCGTAAATCCGTCTTACTGCTTGGCTTGACCACACAAAGAAAGAAAGAAAGACGTTGAATGATTAGAATTTTATCTTAATTGAATTAAAGGAGAAGAAAGATGAAGGAGTAAGTATGGGCTGATATTTTGGGGTTGAGGAGGGACATGATATGGCCAGTTGGCCCCATAAACCCCACAGGTTAAAGCTTAATCGTTTCTGTCCGGTTGGGGTGATGCAGACCTCAACTCTGGACTTGACCCCCAACTCTGCTGAGGTTTAAACATGTGGGTGGTAAACGTGCATGCACACACATACATGCATGCATTAACATGCATATCACACACGTGTACACACACACACACACACACACAAACCTTCTTACAGAAATATATAAATGTATTCGTTCAACTTTAACAGAAAACTGAATGTATGTTTGCAAGCAAACAACTGAACTCAACACACACATACACATACTATATACACAAATACACACACACACGCACATGTCTGCCATAAACATTCGTTATCACTTCACATCCGATTAAAGCCAGTAAAACACCAATCTGTATTTATGACTTCTCCAGATTAGTATCACTGAGAGTAACTCATTCCTTCCCTTTAACAACATTGGGAGTGGAGGAGAAGAAAGAAGTTCCCATACAATGTAGAATCAACTCTGGTGTGCTGCAGAAATAATGAAAAATTAAATTCTAGCTCGCCTCATTTACATTGGAATGTATTTCAGCTCAAGAAATGAATCAGTTTAGATCTGACCTCATAAGCGTCCGATTAGATGGGACTGTAACAATCCCCAAGGGGGAAATTGAGTTCTGCTTTAAAGATGAGCTTCTAAGATGAGAAGCTGTGATTTACAGCTAAATTTCCTTTTTCCCCTGAGATCTGCACCATGTGAGAAATGTAAAATGTGATCCGAAATGTATATACAATGATTTAAGTGGGAGGGAAGTGGAGTCGACAGTCTTTGGTACAATCTATTAAATGCAACCCTTTCATGGGATCTATTGAGATTTAGGAAGGCAAGGGATGAGCAGGAGCAGTGCAAGGCTCCCCTCCATCTATAAGTTTCATGAATTGGCCTTTAATAAAGGTCATTATATGAATGCACATCTGTAGTTCATTCATATGGGAATGAAAGCAGATTGTTGCTTGAAACTGAAAGCTTATGGCCTAACTATGAAAATTATTGCATCAGAATCAAGCTAATAATATCAAGTCTATTGTCCTGTACCTTTTATGTAAGGGCCAAAAGCATGTCATATAAAAACCAGTATTTTTTTTTTTGATGTGTCGAAATGTTATCATTGACAAAAAAAAAAGGGTATAGAATAAAGCCTTTGTGAGAAAGTTAAATAACGTCAAACTTCTGGAGAAGAACTGAAAAAATAAGACAGTATATAGACAGTAACTACACATAGGACAGCCAGTCAGTCCTACTATAGCTGAACATTCCCTCTGTGTGATTAATATCAACCCCTTTTTAAAAGGCATGGCTTTGCAAGCTTTACTGCAGCTCTCTTTCCTCTCAGATACTGAAAGGATTGTAATGATGATGAATGTGACGTTCTCGCACAAAGATCCATTTCAGAAATATTTGCTTTGTTAATTTCATTTCATGGATCAACATCACCTAGTGTAACCCAACTGCTCCATTTTCAAAACGAGCCAGTAATTAAAGTGAAGGGGCTTGCATCATAAAATGACAGCAGTAACAGCTATAAAACCACAGGAGCTTTTGTGTGGTCCACATACAGTGGAGGCCATGGTGGTAGCCTTCACTAATCTAAACACCGCCATTACAGCTGCCACCTAAGATCATTTTAAACAGGCCCTAACACTGGTATACTTTTTTTTTATAGTGCCGTACTGAGAAGACTGCCTCACTAGTCATTTGGTACCATGTTAAAATATGACTACCCTTACAAAGTGTTTACGAATGGTTTGTTAATGTTAATTTACCAAAAGGCAGTTAAGGATGTGAGATCAGCATACTTCTCTGAACTGATATCAAGAAATAACCGCAATCCTAAAGTTCTCTTTAGGGTAATTGATTCTGTTAATAATGGTCCCTCCACTTCTTTTTTTGAATCTGATGTTGAGTTGTCCGAACAATTTCTCACTCATTTTGTAAATAAAGTTGAGAATATCAGGTCCCAAATCCAGCCTGGCCCTTGCATTCATTCCATTTCCCGTGTTAATTCTGCCTCTTTTACCCAGTTCCAACCAATTACAGTTTCAGTGTTAGAGAGTATAGTCTCCAATATGAACTCCTCCTCTTGCATCTTAGACATCATTCCCACTAAGCTGATCAAGGAGGTATTTTCAACTGTTAGCCCCATTATTCTGCAAATTCTTAATAATTTTCTGGCCTCTGGCTCTTTTTGAGAGTTGCCGTGCATTTTTTTTGAGACAGTTGCATGCCATTGTTCACCCATTGCTGAAGAAACCCAATATAGATTCCCTATCCTTTAGTACCTACAGACTAATCTCCAAATTGTCTTTTTTATCTAAAGTTCTGGAGAGAGTAATTTCATCTCAATTGATTCCTTTTATGAACACTAAGTGTTTTAACAGTTTCCAGTCCGGTTTTAGAGCACTTCATAGTACCAAGACAGCTCTAGTTAAGGTTACTAATGACGCACTACTGACTCCAGACAGAGGTGACTGCTCAATTTTATTTCTTTTAGACTCAACTGCTGCCTTTGACACAGTCGATCACAGCATCCTCTTACATCGCTTAGACTTGGGTTGGCATTAAGGGCTCAGCTCTTAGTTTATTACACTCTTACCTCACCAGCAGAACTTTTTGTGTTATTCTGGGTAACTCTACTTCCTCGATGGCCCAGTTGAGTTGTGGTATCCCTCAAGGCTCAGTTCTTGGCCTCCTTCTGTTTTCTATATACATGCTACCCCTTGGCCAGGTCATTCAAAATCACAATGTTCTCTACCATTTATATGCTGACAACACTCAGTTATACATGCCACTAAAATCCACAGATCCTAGCACCCTAGCAAATCTCACAACTTGCCTCTCTGACATTAAATCATGGATGTCCAAAAATTTTCTTAAATTTAATGACGGTAAGTCTGAGGTCATTCGGTTCGGTCCCCCAAATTCCATCAGCTCTTTTGGTACTAATCTTGGTGGTCTGTCAGGTAGTCTTAAGCAGGCTGCTAGGAATCTTGGGGTAATATTTGATACTAACCTCAGTTTTGATAATCAAATCAAACATGTTGTTCAGTCATGCTTTCTCCAGCTAAAGGTAATCTCCTAAATTAGGTCATTTTTATCAATTGCCAATTTGCAAAAAGCTGTACATGCATTTTATCTATTCTTGCCTGACTATTGCAATGCACTTTACTCAGGTATCAGCAAGGGCTCCCTTCACCATCTGTGGTTGGTACAAAACACCGCTGCTCGGCTCATTACCAGGACAAAGAGGCATGACCATATCACTCCTTTGCTTGCCTCCCTACCCTGGCTGCCTGTTATATTTCGTATTGATTTTGAAATGTTATTGCTCATGTTTAAGGCCTTAAACAGTCTTACCCCGACATACATTTGTGATTTATTGACCTGGTATACATCCTCTCGACCATTAAAATCCACAGATGGAGCCCTGCTGGTTATTCCCAGGTTTCAGTTTGTCACAAAGGGTGATCGAGCTTGCCCCCCACACTATGGAACTCGCTTCCTATTGAACTAAGGCAAACCAAGTCTCTAGTTTCTTTTAGATCTCTTCTTAAAACTTTTTTTTTGTGAAAGTTTTTTCAAATGTTTGATAGTTGTTTTTTTATTTATTCATATATTCATAGAAAAGTTCTTTACTTCATCCTACACCCTTTTCGAACATGGTCCAGTTATTACTTGTGTTTTTACAGAGTTTGCAAAATATGTTCACTATTATTTCCATTTGTTCTTGTATTCCTGCCTATATATTTTATTTTGTTATCTTAACATGTTTGAAATAAAATCAATATCAATACTGTTTTTATTTTTACTTATTACAGTAAATTACATTACAGTCATTTAGCCGACGCTTTTATCCAAAGCGACTTACAATAAGTGAATTTAATGTAGGAAATCAGGATAATTACTAGTCATTAGAGGTCATAAGTATTCTTACTTATTTGGTCTTATTCTTTGTCTTGTATTGTTTTATTTCTTTGTAAAACACTTTATGAGATTGTTTAAGAAAAGTGCTATATAAATAAAGTTATTATGTTTATAATTAGTTTATTAATTGGGTTGTGGACACTTGATGAATCATAAAAAGCTGCTATAACGCATTAGATAAAAAGGGCAACAGTGACAAGTTGCTTGGCAAATAGTGAGCCCACATTTATTTGTACTGTTAAGCCTCAGATCTCATTGGTTACTTAGCTAGCAACTAGCAAGATCTGCTGGCAACTAGCAAGATCTGAGATTTAACAGATTTGTAAAAAAAAAAAAAGCAGTAGTAACTTGATTTTGCCAAATAGTGAGCCCATATCGATGTATGAAAACTGTGTTAAAACTTATTTATAATTGTATATTAATGATTTTCAAAGTATTTAAAACCTAATTATAAACCTAAATCCTTTATAAAGGGCAGTGTTATTGTAACAGTTATTTTTTCCACTACTGCTCAGAAAATAGGCTCTAAGTGTAGGATTCGACTTTCCTGAAGCATAAATTGACTAGTTAATATCAGTAGGGGATACTGAAAGGTACTGCGTGAAACAAAGTAAATGATTTATAGGCCCCCTCACTCCTAACATTTCTGCATTGAAAACAGTACCCCCCCCCCGCCGCCCGAAAAATACTTGGCTTGTTTATTATATCTAATAACCGAGTTCATAAATGGCAGATGTTGACGAATGTGCCTGTATCAATTACTTTTTGATGCAAATTTCTTTGTCTTGCTTGCTTTAATTTGCTTTTTTTTATTATTATTATTTGCAATACTGAACAATAGGGGTCAGTATTCAAGCAAAATTACACCCAGCAGCTCTGTCCCCAAAGATGGGTTAAAAAAAAAAAAAAGGTGAGAAAGCCCCCAAAATCTCCCTTCTGTCAGCATGGCAGTCCACATAATGGCTTGACACCTGAGTAGGGACTGATGATTCTTTTCCAGTGTCTACAACAGAAATGTCTTACTCAGGATTTTAAATTGGATCATTACAGCTGTCTACACTGGGTCTTTCTGGATTGTCAAGACAAGCGACTTGGCTCTCTCACACACATGCCAATCAATCTGCTTCTGCAGTTTTTACACGTCTAGTCTGTTTTTTGTGCATGCAAGTATAAATCCACTGCTGATTTTCAACACATAAGCTTTCCAACTATTGAGATGTCTTCATTCACTACTATAACAAATCTCTTTAGAAAACTACATATCATTTTGCCTACTAATTGCTTCAGTGGGTTATATATGAATAATGAATGTATGCCATGTGTAGTCGATTCAATTCATGCGTATGCAGCATTTTCACGTCATCTATCACTGTTATTACTACAGTCTCAAGACTGCCATGTAACATGTAGATAGAACTAAACTGTCCAACACTTTGCCTTCTAGTTCAAGTCATGAATACCACATTCATTGATTGACCTTATCGTGCTGCTGGTGTCTGGACATATTTGGCACTGTACAAAATAAGCATACTGGAGAATATTAAGCTGTTTGTGCACAATGCCACATTTCTTACTTTTGAATGTCCAGCTGAAATGTAACCCATGTGGATGGACACAAAGTGATTTGTGTCGATCATGTTCTGGTTAGAAGACGTCAGGACATGATGAGCACAAAGTCTGATTAAATGTTTGCTTTAACTCTTAACTTAAGATTTAAGAGTTTTAGGCACATTGCCACTTTTTCCACTCTGAATTTCTCTTTCACTCTCAGTTTGTCTGCCTTGTTCTCTCCAGGTCAGTCTTAGAGAAGACACCCTTGATATTACTGAATAGCTATATTGTAATAAAAAGCACATGTCCCTCAAATGACTCCATGGCTCCCAGGACATTCCTTATAAAGACATAACCTGTGGCCACCCGGCTGATCTCACAGGGCAAAGTGGCATGTCATTTCTTTGTGGTTGTGTAGATTTGGCTTACGCTGGTCCATGACTTAAACGTCATCCCCTCTCTCCTCTCCACCCTGACTGCCTCTCTTTACAATATTCATGAATAGCACAAAATGTCAATTTCATGGACAGTTTTAAATGAAGAACTACACAATGGATTCATCTGTACATGGGATCAGAAAGCACAGCCTGAACACTACAAAAACTGTCCAACTTCACAAGCCCTTAGATCTTGTATCTATATTTATTCTAAAAATCTTACTTGTCTTATGACAAGTGAAACATTATTTCAGTAGCATCACTGAGGTTGACTGTCAGAAGTGCAGGTATATCTATCTGTCTATCTATCTATATAGATATATACACACACACACACACGTATATATATATTTATATATAAACATTAGCAGCTGATGAGTGCAAGACACACGAAACAGGCCTGTACCACAATGTATCAAAACCGTTTTCCCTGTATCTGTGTTGATATATATATATATATATATATATTGGAACAGGGTGTATCCTTCTATTACTGGCACATGAGCATACTTTATGTGAGAAGATTGACTTTGACAGTGGTAAACATCATGCAATATGCCAAGGCTATGCTACTATACAGGTCTACGCTAATCTCTCTCTCTGTCTCTCTCTCTCGCTCTCTCTCTCACACACACACACACACACACACACACACACACACACACACACACACACACACACACACACATATACACACAGTCACTCATCGCAAAAAATTTCTGCATGACTGTTATGTTAGGTACCTTGGGTCCCTGTAGCATTTTAAACAGCTCACGCTCTCTACTCTGTGATTTTTCACTGAGAAAATCAGAAAGGTGAGGAGAAGACAGCGGGAACAACACAACAGGACTTGGTTCGCCCCAGTAGGATCATGCATGAGGCTTCAGAGGTAGCATACTTAACCACCTCACAACCTGAAGGTTCTTGTGACAGCATATGTATTCATGTTTTATATAATACTTTTCTCCTCTTGTCTGTCTCCATGTCTGCTAATAATTTCTGAGGGTTTAACTGACCATGAAACTACTTCCCTCCATCACCCAAGGAAATACATGGCATGGCACTTTGAATAACTTCCCCCTGGTTTGATGCTTGTGTGATGCTGTCTAATGAGACACACAAGTCTATTGTATGACACTCGAATGCTGACGAAGCACTTACTATACTCACTGACGTGTTCAAATATACAATAAAAAACCGAATATTAGTAACTGATAGGCCTGATAAGAAGCCTGAAAACCACTTAGCGTCTAATTATTCAACACATCAGACAAACAATAAACCCTCAATTTACACTCATCTGGTTTCACAGATGCAGGTTTAGATCACACAGTGTGAAATCTCCAATAGATAGTCATAATTTTTGCCTACATAACTAAAATGATTTGTCTCTTACCTTCCTCAGCCACTGTGTATTGTTTTCCATCGCCGTCTCCAGGTGCTGCAGCTTCTGTGTCGACCACTCGCTGTCTATGGGTGGAGCATCCCTCTGCACCACGCTCGACCCTGCGTGAGAGCCGCCATACTGCTCCGGCTGCGGTCCTCCGCCCTGGCACCCGTCCATCTCCGGGAGGATGAAGGTGTAGCTGCACTGGCCATGCTGGATGCGGTGGAACCTCCTTTTCCTCTCTGCATTGCCACCTCCTCCTCCACCTCCTTTGCGTTGGCCTCTCCCGAGTCCTCCTCGCTCTCCGTTGGTGACACCTGCTGCAGCAGGGACTGCCAACAATGTGCCAAGCTGCAGGAGGGTCAGCAGCCCCCAGCCCAGCAGTAGGCTTTTCATGGCACTCCTCTTATGCAACTCCAAGTGTATTCTTAAAGTCCGCAAAGAGGGTTAAGAGCGTCCCATTCACGCTTTGACCCCAATTCAAAGTTGAAAGTAGAACAAGGGAGTGTAGACAGGAAGCGCAAATTGTGTGCAAGTGAGCTGTTGTATCTGCACACGTGGTTGTCTTGGCTCACTTTGCTGAACTTCAGGGGGTCCTTTAAGGATGAATGTGACCTCTTTTTTGTGAAATTACAACACAAGCGGCAGCACCTGTGCTGCTTAAAAAACTGCCTCTTAACCTTCTCTCGGCATCACGATGACTTCCACCAACACAGATGAACAGGTCCAAAAGAATATGCTGACTCCTGTTTCTTCTCCTCCTCCCTCGCTTCTGTCCGTTGTCCTTCTTTTAAAGTGAAGAGATTTTTTTTGTCCACAATCACGCCCTTGTAGTAAGAGTTTTTGTTGTTGATCTTGTTTTTTGTTTTTTTTTGTTTTTGCTGTTTTTTTTCTCCAAGGGTCCGTTCCTTTGTGTTGAGTTGGTCTCTGTTAGATCCGCCTGGACCGACACCACTCTAACATGAGAGGACAGGCATGCGCCGGGCACTTTCAATGGCCAGAGAAAGAGAATCAGAGAGAGGAAAGAGACGAGAAAGAGTAGGGAAGAGGGAAAGGAGGCTGAGGTGGTCTGAATCCACAGAGCAAAAGCAGGACTTGGGGGAAGAAAGTGAAGGCTGACACTGGAGATTAAAAGAGTGCCCAAACTGAGCCAAAAAGAAAGAGAGAGAGAGAAAGATATTAGGAGAGAGAGAGGGATTGAGGGGTCATCTAAGTGGACTTCTCAATCTTCAAATGTCTAGAAGTCAAAGAACAGGAGAGAGAAAGACTGAGAGAAAGAAAGATAAAGTGGAGTTTTTCCCCCCCTCCCATCCTGCTTTGGTGGCTTCAGTTTCACAAGTGGCCAAGGAGAAATACTTCTGCCCCCTTCTTATCTTGGGCCAGCTGAGAAAGGCGAGGAATGAGGGAGGCGGGAAGGAGGTGGACACAGAAAAGAGGAGAGAAATGTGAGGGAGGAGTGGAGAGAGAGAGAGAGAGAGAGAGAGAGAGAGAGAGAGAGAGAGAGAGAGCAAGCTGAGGGAGGTCTATTAGAACATCCTGATTATTTGCGGGCTGAGAAGAAAAGAAAGGGGGGAGGAGAGAAGGAGACGGAGTGGGTAGAAAAGAGTGAGCAGGAAGGAGAAAGCAGGGAAAAGGAGATCAGCGTAGGAAAAGGAGAGTGAATGAAATATAGCAGCAGAGAGGGAAAGGAAGGAGAGAGATGCAGACCGACGTGGAGAAGGAGAGACAGACACTATAGGAAATAAAGGGAGCAAACAGAATGACAGGCAAAGACAGAAACAGAGCGACAAACAGACAACCATAGAGGAGGAGGAGGAGTAGAGAAGATAAATGGAGGAGGAATTGACACATGGGGAGAGCTCAAGGGAAACATGGACAGACAGAGAGAATAACAGACACAAAGAAAAATATTGAGGCAGTGTAAGGAGACAAGAGAGAAGAAGAGAGACTAAAGAAAAAAACAGACAAGGGGGGGAGGTAAAAAAAAGAGTTGGGGGTGCCCGGCAGCTCTCTCACATTGAACTGTCCTGCTGTAATCCTCTGCGCTGGCCATTGTTTCTGTTGGGAAGTGGGTCCTGATGCCTTGTATGGTCATTGTCTGAGTCAGCAAATGGAAGCTCGAGATGTGCCCCCTCACACACACACACACACACACACACACACACACACACACACACACACACACACGCTTCAAAAGCTACTAAATTCTGCATCCTGGGGAATCAACAGCCTAGGGCAAATGCAACATTCCCATAATATCAAGGGTTTGAATCCAACTAATGGTTTCTGTCACAAGTCTCTCATTCTTCACTGTGGTGACCAAATAACTTCTGATGTCTCCCTACGTAGATAGATAGATAGATAGATAGATAGATAGATAGATAGATAGATAGATAGATAGATAGATAGATAGATAGATAGATAGATAGATAGATAGATAGATAGATAGATAGATAGATAGATAGATAGATAGATAGATAGATAGATAGATAGATAGATAGATAGATAGATAGATAGATAGATAGATTACTGAAAGGTTTACAGGAAGACATTTCAGCTCACAAGACCGCAAACAAATAAACAACTAAAAAGCAACAAAGTAGAAGCAAAGCAGATTCGGACACAGTTGACAAAAAAATGTAACGATTCAAGAATTGCAGAATTGAAGATGGGACCAAACTGTGTTACGACTCCGGCTCTTGGCCACTCACACAGGTCAAAAAGCTAGTCTCATCGTCTTACCACCACCCACTTATTTGTTTGGACAGAATACAGTCTTATTTTCAGCGTGGCCTGACCTTGGTCTACTGTTACTGCTGTGCTCCGGCATACATCTTCATTTTGGCGGGGCCAGGCCAGAGGACTTCATGTTACTGGAGCGATCCTTGGAGGAGGGAAGCAGGAGGGTCGCAGAGCGAATGGCTTCTGCCCCAAACGGAGATCATTCTCATGGGAACAGGAAAGGACAGACCCAGCCCGCTGCACAGAACTGAAATAGATAGAGCGGGCATTCCCACATTTCCTAAAATATATATATATATATATATATATATATATATATATATATATATATATATATATATATATATATATACATAATTTACTGTTATTTTTGTCTGTGACCAAACAGGGAAAGACGGGCACACTGGTGAGGATAGACTTTTTTGTTTGTTTGTTTGCCTGTTTGTTTGGTCATTTTTATATTCGCATCAAGTTTATTTTCATATACCTGAATCACAGTTAAGAGTCTCAGAGGGCTTTACATTCATACAGTAGAAAACAGGTAGCTGCAGTAATGACAGTGGACAACAACCGATGCTCAGCACAGCTATCCTTAGACCATCAGCTGGAATGAGGAACTTCCACATAGAAAAAAAAAGTCATAATTAAACAAATGGGAGAAACCTCAGGAAGATCACTGGAGGAAGAATCTCTTCCAGATAGGCATGCAATAGGTGCTGATGGGCTGACGTAGTGAAAGATGTAAGACTAAAACACTTGGGATGCTTGCACTGTCCCATGCAGCATCAACAACTGACTGCCAGACAGCCCCTGCAAAAAACCTCAGTGCAGTTGATGCTATCTTCCAGAGTAACCTACAATGGCAATACAATACGGTGCAATAAAATGCAATACAGTACAAAGCCTGGACCACCGACAATATACACAACCATTACGATACTGAAGATGGCAAGGTCAAAAGCCAAAGTGCCTGACAATACGATTTTTTGACCCCCAGAGAGATGTCGTGGGAGAAAAGTGCTGGGGAAAGCTAGTGAAAAAATAGGAGCAAAAGAGTGCGAAAGGAGGAGATCTTTCCTGAAAGGAGAAAACCAGAGCAAGCAGAAGAGGAAGATCCGAGAGAGGTGATGTGTTTCAGTGGGCAGATGGTGACCTGAGTTGTCACACTGAAGAAGCCTTAATCTCACTCAACATCCCAGTGACAGTTCAGATGAAACCACAGAGGCCAGTCCCACGTTTCCTCACTTGTGGAAATGATCAGAGGTGGCACGGTGGCCCAGCGGTTAGCGCTGTTGCCTCACAGCAGGAAGGTACTGGGTTCAAACCCCACAGTTGTCCAACCTTGGGGGTTTATCCCAGGCCGTACCCTGTGTGGAGTTTGCATGTTGTCCCTGTGTCTGCGTGGGTTTTGTCTGGGAGCTTCGGTTTCCCTCACCATCAAAAACACATGCATGTTAGGGGTCTGTGCCCCTGATCGAGGCATGGCAAGATGAACTGGAGCTGGTCGCCGAATGCTGCACGGTGGCTGCCCACTGCTCCTAGCTACACAGCTAGGATGGGTTAAATGCAGAGAAAGAATTTCCCCACAGGGATTAATAAAGTAGTAAAAAAAGAGTTTCTGAGCATCATGCATTATTATACCAATGTGATACCATTCCAAAACTTCTATAGTGGCCATGTCAGGTGACCCAGACATGAATTTCCTATCCATTTCAGTGTGTCCTATTGTAGTTTCTAGAAACCTTTACAAGGGCTGATATTGGGAGAAGGGTGGACCCAGGAGTCGTGAACCAGCCCCTTTAAACATCAGCTTTGCGGGAACATAGAGAAGGGTGTTATTACAAGGTTTTGTAGCTTTGACTTTGGTGACAATGTCTCGTTGTAGTAGGAATAAACTGCATAATTGGCCACATGGCTTCCATAACAAGGCACGCCCTTTAAATAATATAAATTTATGTATTTATTTTGATTTTTTTCTCCCTAGTTGTATCCGGCCAATTATCCAACTCTTCCGAGCTGTACCGGTCGCTGCTCCACCCCCTGCTAATCCGGAGTGGGCTGCAGACTACCACATGTCTCCTCCAATACACGTGGAGTCGCCAGCCACTTTTTTTCACCTGACACTGAGGAGTTTCGCAGGAGGACGTAGCGCGTGGGAGGATCACGCTATTCCCCCAGCCCCCCCGAACAGGCGCCCCGACCGACTTGAGGATGCAGCGACTAGTGCAGCGACACATCCCCACCCGTTCCCACCCGCAGACACGGCCAATTGTGTCTGTAAGGACGCCCGACCAAGCAAGGAGGTAACACGCGATCCCCGTTCTGGTAGGCCACGGAAAAGACGGTCACGTTACCCGGATGCCCCCTTGAAATAATATTTAGTAAAAGTGTGGTTTGAATAATAACTCTCAGGCTGTTTGGACAGATCTCCAGTTTTTAAGTCCATAGACAGACACGTCTCAACTGTATGCAGAGGACTTTTAGGCCCGACTTATCTCAAACTGAAGACTAGGGGCAGGTGAGATATACATTGTAGTTTTAGCGGAGCAAAACAAACAAAAGGTTGACTAGCGCTAGCCACAACAGAAGCCGACATCACTGTGATTACATTAAGGTTTCTGTCGCTTCTTTGCATCTGTTAGGTATGTTTGATAGTGACCCACGGCAGACTCTTCTGAATGTGACTTGGTTATGTTTGAGATGTGTAGTAAACTCTGTACTTATCTTTTCGGTTTCCAATCGGTCCCATCGTCCCACTTCTGACGCCACTGTGGCGAATTCAGGGTGCAGCCGGGAATCCGCCGCAGCCCGGATAACGGGCGATGATTTATATCGTCATTTCCGCTTGCTGTGGGGAAGATGGCGGCGCGAATTCACGTTTGCGGCGGCCTAACCCAGTACCGTCCATGCAGTTTCTTTGCCCACGTCTGTGTCTGTTTGTCTTTGTTTGATGGCTGGGAGATCTGGTGCTCCATCAGCTGGGGGAGCAAGGACCACGGCCCTGCCTGTAGCTGCGCCCGAAGAGGTAACACGCCGAGGGCGGTCTGACAGGACGCGGACGGAAACAGGGCAGGCTAAGCTAACTGCTAGCCCATGCAGACCGGCAGTTCCGACAGTCATCCTGGCTGGCGTTCGTTCTCCTGGAGAGTGTTTTTTTTTTGTTTGGTTTGGATAAATGTGCTCGTTTGGATTTATGTGTTCTTGTACTTGTAGTTTTTGGATATGTGTTTTTGTCTTTGTGCTTGCACTGCTGTGGGAAACGATATTTCGTTTCACTTCATGTACGCAAGTACTACATGAGATAAAATGACAAATAAAGTGTTCCTGATTCCTGATCTATCTTAAATAGCTGTTTAAAAATAACTTATGTCCGTTGTTTAAAATGCAGGTTAAAGCACTACATAAACCTTATGTAAATTAAGTATAAAATGTGGAATTTTAAAAAGCTTTATGGCAAGTCATAGTAGGTGTCAAACTTTTCACCCCCATTTGGGGGGGGATCTCATCTGGTCTCTCCAATTTAGGGAACAAATCGTTACCTCTCGCCAAGATAATCATCATCTGGAGACTTGAGATGAGGGCTCCTTGTTTCATTCATGTTTGAACCCGCAGAATACATTTGTTATCAGCAGGAACCGTGTGTGTGTGTGTGTGTGTGTGTGTGTGTGCGTGTGCGCGCGCGCGCGCGCGCTGACGAGAGATCAACAGGGACAAAGCGAAAGCAAAACAGTGTGTACATGTTAGACAGGGAGGGCAATCAGGTGGACAAGTGAAGTGAGAGAAATGGAACCAGATGAGGGGTGGAAAAAAATCTAAAAGTGAGAGAAGGAGAAAGGGGGGGGGGTGAGAGAAGTGAAGTTTGACAGTGAGAGGGATAGAGAAGAGTGTCAGCTGACGATTTCAAAACGATCATTGTTGGCACTGCTGAAATTTAATAAACTGAGACAATGATCTGTAGAATCAGTTACATCCCTTTTAAGACTGGGATAACTGCCTTATCTCACTTTTGGCAATCCTTCATTTTTTTCCTTTTCCTTTTTCTTTGTTTAATTCTTGTTTTGTGCAGTGACATTTGTGATGGAGATGTAAAGATGCAGGTAAGTCTCTCCTTCTGTATGTGATGTTTTAAATGAGCTATACTCTATTTGTGATACTTCACAGAGCTGTGAAGGACGAGGTCACGACCCTCCTCATACGCTAAGATATTCAGCACCTGAAAAAACACGTGCTGGGACGCAACTTGAGAACCATTCAGTCATTCATAAAAACAGAGGGGGAGAGAGAGTTGTACACTTGGCCTGGGTGTATGGTTGGATGGACGGATGGATGTGTGGATGGATGGATGGACAGATGGAAGTATGTGTAGATGAATGAACAGATGGATGGAGAGATGGTTGGATGGAAGTATGGATGGATGGATGACAGGTGAACTTCTGTAAGCTTTCAAGCTAAATCATCCAGTTCTTCTAATGTGAAAAAAGGCAAACAATAAGGCCACAGGTACTAAAAACATTATTATGCAACATACATTCAGTGACAGCCTAACTGATCGAGCCATAACTTCACCATCTCGCTTTAGGCAGGGCAGGGCACATTTGTTAGTGTAGCACATTTCAGCAACAAGACAATTCAAAGTGATTTACATGGAACATAAAAGGCATTGAGACAAAATGTAAAAGCAACATAGGGCAATAAAAAGATATTTAAATACAAATAAAAAGGTAAAAAAAAAAGCCAAGACAGATAAAGCAGGAGTGCAAGTCACAGTAAGATGATCATCAAAAGCTTCAAATTTGATTTGATAAAAGGCAGCGGTAAACAGGAAAGTCTTCAGCCTTGATTTAGTCCTCTTTAAAACACAAAATAGTCCCCGTCGACGCTGTGTGGAAATTAAAGTCATATTAGTCATTGGATGGAAACCAGGACGAAGAAGCCTCGACTCAAATAGAGTGCTGCAGTGCATGTCCTGAAAATGTTGGACTGATGTTTTGGAAATGAGAAAACTGACAGAACAGGGCTGGAAAAAGATAGCGGTGCTGTTGCGGTGGACTCGAAATTTGCCCGGTACAGAGAATCAAATAATGATTTGGTTGGCTAAAAACAAAGACTAGTGCTCTAGAGTCGAGATGTCATGCTCTGAAAAGGGCTTTTTATTTTTTAAATTCGACTCCATAATCTCACAGTATGTGAACATGGGCACGTTAACTTGAGAAGAAAAATGCTAAGGTTAATACCGAAACATGATAGAAAGATTATACCAATTGTTTTCCATTAAAGTGTCAGAAAGGCCCATGGCATTGAGCCAGAGCAACATGGTTTTGGCCAAAATCGGTTTCTCATATATATGTATATATATATATACACACACATATATATTCTGTTTTTTTCTTTGTGTCATCAAATGCTGAGGTTGAGTTTCACCGTATCAGATGGACTGGTACCATTGGGACATTGAAGTAATTTCTATCAAGCAAGAGTACTTGCAATGTTTGTCTAAGTTATGTGTTTATCTTGAAGATTATAGATGCCTTTCTGAGACTTTTATTAAGGTCACTCAAGCATGTTTGTTAAATTTATGTGACTTTGAGAAAAGATTAAAAGAGACTGGAGACGTTATCTATCATTTTTCATGGACGTTCTCAAAGATGACTTTCTTAAAAAGGGCAGCGGGACTCCTTTCTGCAGTTTGAAGCTATTTGGCCCGCAGCAGAGCCTCCTGTCTTAAGGAGTTGTGACGTGATGAACGGCTCTGATCTCTTTTTAAAGCTCCACAGATTCAGTCATCACGGCCTGGATCTTTTTGCTGTGAGGCAACATCAGGCAAAACCCATTGTGCTGACTGGATGTGGTGGTATGTGAAGAGTTTTGTTTCAAAGGGAGACCTCTTGGGAAATGAGTGGTGGCACAAACGATAAAACTTGGGACGACAGGAGAGGCTGTCCTGTTAATGTCCAGAGTTTAAGCTCTGTTTCAGCAAAGCGTCTTTCTTACCTATGTGCCCTTGAGCAAGACACTGTGCCAGATCCAGGGTTGCTACTGCTCAAGCCTTCTGCGGTGAAAAAAAAATGGCAGGGCAAATTTTTCACCATCATGATTAATTACGTATCACATTATTATTATTATAGTACAATTATCACTGAAAATAAAACAAACTATAGTCACCCTACAAGAAAGGTGGGTAATGAGATTCCTGATAGACAAAATAATAATGTATTTCAGTGACACGGTGAATGATAACATTAGCTTACTGACGAGGCATTAGCTGATTAACACATCTGTGCATACAGGCCTTAGTGTGAAATAAAATATTAACAGGGAGGTCAGGTCAGATGTCCTCTGTAGTTTTTATGCACAGTATGGTAGTGTATGAAGTACATTAATCTCCCTGTCAGGGGTATCTAGCTATACTAGGTTAGAGAATGCAAGGGACAGAGGAATGCTTTCAGCTTCAGGGGAAAAAAAAGGAAAAGAATTTTATTATCTCCAAAACAGCTTCAACTTTCAGAAAAATATGAAAACATAATGTAAACGAGGGAAGGTTTCCCACCATTAGTGATGATTATGTTTAACTTGGGCTATCATCTTCATCCTGACTGCATCACACGGGCATTACGAGCCTGATAAGAGCAGCATCCAGGTTTGTCATTTAGTTAATTCAAAATTGGTTCAGCATATGTCTTCTGGGCCAGACCTACCATTCTACATTAGTGACATATCCTGGACGAGGATGTACGTTTTTCTCACCTGTCATGAGGGAAATGCCATATTATCAGGCAAATACAAGCCAGTCACCGCGGTGTGAGCATATGTACTGCTGGGTTAGCCGTCGGGCAGGAGGAGTCTATGTTTGACAGGTATAAGGAGGAATATACAGGAGGTCAGCCTGTTACCAGCCGTTACTGACAGGCTTTTAAGTCCCTTGGTAAACAGAGTTTAACTCCCCCAACTCCAGGGCAACATTAACCCTCATCTGTCACACCTCACACTGAAGTGCTTAGGCCCTCCAACATGCCAACAGCATGAAAGATGGCCGTCTCCATGTTGAATGCCATTATGTTTTATGTACCTCTCCCACAGAGCGAGGTTTTCAAATGTCAGCTTCCACTTCTGCCTGTTTAAAGAGGAATGATGTAAGGCCATTTACTAAATGGGAAAAGAAAACGAGGAAGAGCTCTTTTTCCTTAATCCATTTATTAATCCATCCATCTGTTTTCTTCACTTGCCAACTCGTTTTCCAGGTTGACAGGGCCTAGTGTGCCCACACTCAAAGTATAATGAAAGCTTGTTTACAACATGGGTCTTACTTTTGTAGTCTTTGCCACTATACATATTGGTTATTATATCATTTTACCCACCAGCTTCATTGTCAACGTTACGGATATGGGACCCCCCCACACACAAACACACACACAGCTTCACGGCTGTCTTTTGGATGGGTTTCCACCACGTGTTTGAAAGTGAAAACGAAAGGGCACGTTAGAAGTCATGACCTGAAACGTCCAATGTCATCAATGGTCGATCACATTGCTGAGCCACTTCCTGGTTCAACTTGCAGGAGTGACCAGCCTATACGTACAATTAGGTAGCACTAATCATCGATAAACTACCCACCAGCACAGGTGAGAAGTCAAAGATAATGGGAAATCATCTACTACAAAGTCCAACTCAGGCTCTGGAGTTGCTGTTGTTGTTGTTGCTGCCGCTGCTGTTGTTGTTGTTGTTGTTGTTGCTGCTGCTGCTGCTGTTGTGTTGTTGCTGCTGCTGCTGCTGCTGCTGTTGTGTTGTTGCTGTTGCTGCTGCTGCTGCTGTTTTTGTTGTTGTTGCTGCTGTTGCTGTTTTTGTTGTTGTGGTAGTGGTGTTGTGTTGTTGCTGTTGTGTTGTTGCTGCTGTTGTTGTTGTTGTTGGAAGAACAGGTTTAAGGCTCATGTTCAGCTGTGCTAAGACACTGTTGTAAAGCTGTGTCTAACAGTGTTCCCATATCCAAAATTTCCAAAGCCGATAATTAAAATGTCATAACCTATTCAATATGGTAAAACTAAGGAAACCAGGTTGTAAGAAAATGGGGATTCATGGAGACACTGTTGAGAGGTCACTGGTCCATCACAGCACCAACATACAGAGACAACAGCATTCACATTCAGATTTATGTCTATGGACATTCTAGTTAGTGTCCCCAGTCTAACAATGCTCATTGTTTGGACAGTCACAGAAAACTGAAGAAACCAGAGGAAACTGTGCATCCACACATAGAAGTAACATGCAAACTCCACAAAATAGATGGTCTCAAACCAAGGACCCTCTGGTTGTGAGGCAAATTTTCATCATTTAATAACACAAGTCCCTGTGGAAGTGTCATTTCATCATCCAAGGATTTTACATGCTAAAAAGTTTAAGAAATTACTTTTGACACCGTTTCAGTTGGTGGATACCTAATTTTGCAATAGTACAAAAATGTCAGTTAATGATGTTGTTATTTAACATTCAGGATGCTAATGCCACTGTGTGTGACAGAAATACAAAAAAATGAAAACAACAACAGAAATACAAAATCAATCCAAAACAGACAAGCAAATAAACTATTTGGTCCCTTTTAATTTAACCAAATTGTCTTTTTAAATGTTCTCTTCATCCAGCCGGTCTGTCATGTAAACACAGATGTGGGTCCCGTTTTACGCAAATGATAGCTGTTTGCTTTAACAATTGTGTAAAAATGCTATCTGTGCATGTGTGTGTGTGTGTGTGTGTGTGTGTGTGTGTGTGTGTGTGTGTGTGTGTGTGTGAGAAAGAGGTGGTATGAAAGAGTGACAGATAGGAGTGTGTGTGTGTCCATATGCATGTGAACGTCTGAAACTCAATACGTGGACTTTGGTGTGTGCACGTGTGAGTGTGTGTGTACTCTGCATTTTCTAGTGAGCCCTGTGCAGCCCCGCCTAAAATCTCTATCTTATCTTGAGTTTGCTTTCCAGATTGGCCAGCAGTTACGCCGATGGCAAACGCGCTCATAAGCCGTAAACACACTTAGCCATTGTTCCATGTTTCACTTGGCCTGAATACATCATCAAGCCCCAAACCCACAGCGTCCGCCAAAAACCATTAGTGTTTCGTGAAATAAGGCGGGTGTCCCTCCATGCATACCCGGCCAAAATACTCAGAGGGAATTGTCGGGGAAAATGAGCAGTGATATTAGGTTTGAAAGATGGCTTTCTAAAAGGGGGTTTCAACACAATCAATGTGATCTGATCATGTGTGTGGAGGTCAGCATGAGGGCTCTCGCTTAGAAAAACCCACACACGCCTACGCACTACTGATGTGCCTTCAGAGGTTGCTTCTGCAGCCATTTTGACATCAGCTGCTTTTTGTCAAGGGTAGACCGAAACTTGGTGACATCCAAGTGCTCAGTTTTAATGTACTCTTGCAGGTGATATGCCCAGTGGTGTAGTGAGGGGTAAATGCCGTTCACCCACCTTTTTTTAGGAGTGACATGAATCTCCATGACATAAATTCATACTATATGTCAAAGCAAATGGGATCGAACTGATGTAGGTTATAGGGAATATTGTATTTCACTGGGTAAGTTGCCTAATGAGGATCACTGAGAGAAGTTCACAGTTTATTCACCTTTGTATTTGCCACTACATTACTGGATATAGCCCCTTCTGAGTATATGTGAACATCTAGGGCAAGATAAATCAACCAGGATCAACAAATACAAGGATTTCTCATACACCTTTCAGATGAAGTCTAACTATTTAAAGCCATGTTTAAATGTGGTTTCATGACAGTTGGCTGCCTGCAATGGCCAGATCTCTATGTTGTGAGTAATCTAAAAAGCAGACTGGCTGTCTGAGGTAAAATTTAGGAGAGTTTTTTTTTCTCCCCAGAATGACACTGCATAGCTTACAAACATTTGTTACATTAGTGTGAATGCTAATTCTTCAAATTGTGTGACCTGGACAAGCAGAGCTGCCTCGTCTTCTTTTTCTCCAGTGTCATCTTGATGGCTCCTCCTGGGAATACTGACATGCTCCCAATCTTCACACATACTGCACAGTGGAGAAGTCAATATGTGGAGCGCTTTGCTTTCAGCTTTCCCTCAACTGCTCTGATATTCCTGGAAGAAAAATGGAAAGCACATTAGAAATATAAAGAAAACACTTAGGCCTGGTCCACACTGCTTACCCCTGCCTGTGTGTGATGGCACGTGTACAGACAGCATGGCTGCTGCTGCCGCTCTGTCTTTCTGCACTGAGTTTGCATTTGATACTGGCCATCAATAATCCAATGTTTCATTTCATTTCATTATAAATGTCATTGATACTTAGTTTAGACAAAGATTAAACCGTGGAGACAACGAACCCAAACAGAGAGAGAGAAAGAGAGAGAGAGAGAGAGAGAGAGAGAGAGAGAGAGAGAGAGAGAGAGAGAGAGAGAGAGAGAGAGAGAGAGAGAGACAGAAAATTACTGCCCCTCACCTGATGTTCTGTTAACTTATTAACATAATATAATTATAGCCTACAGGGGGTTTCTGCTATGACTATATGGTGCACATGTAGCTTCCACTTTCTCCTAACATGCCATTGCCAAAATGGTAAATAAATAAATACATAAATAAAAATGAGTATATGGGTTTTTTTTATGTCTATGACATATTCTACAGATATAGACATTGAAACTATACTGAAAGGTGTCGGTTGTGTTGCTGGTGTGGTGTTAATATGACTATCAACAGCTGCCTGTCGCTGTCCGTTTTTGCTAAGGACGCAGAGAGGCGTTTCGCCGCGCCGCGCCGCTCACGCGGGCTGTGTGGCTGCCTTAACCTGTTCACGTGGGCGCCCAAACGAAAACGCAAGACATTCCGTGGCGCACACGCGCTGCTCTGTGTTTTATATGGCTCATTGGACCAGGGGTGTTTGTGACATTATAATCATTATCATCAATCATCATCATCATCATTATTACTGACGTTATCATTGCAAAATTCTAGCAAGAATTGCTTGTTTTCCCTACTTACTGAAGGTTTATTGAAATGGGTATGAGCAGAAATGAGCAGTGTGTGTAGCGCAGGACATCGAGTTACACAGGAAGCAGATTTTGCTGAATCCCGAGATACCTTTACGCCACACGTGTGGATTTAAAGGTGGAAGGACGGCGCCCCCTAGATGTCAGTAGGACAAAAGTTCCACCTTCGTTAGAAAAAAAAATAGTGACAAAAATCTGGCAGCAGCTTTAACCACCAGAAGCTTGTCGTCCGATTATCTAACTATGTGTTATTCGTTGTATTTTCTATTCATATGCAGAATTAATAATTAGTACAAATATTCAGTCTTACTCTGGGTTTCGTTCATCTATTTGAATAGGTAAAGGTAGGTATAGGTCTAGGGATAGGGATAGTAGAGCAATAGGTTTAGGTGTGTGCAAATATAGTGGAGATGCTGATGAGGCAGTTTCCTCTTGCGGAGAGGAGAAAAAACCGAACGATCTGCATCTTATGAGGAGACGATCACCTGTTATGTGAATTTACATTCTTATATTAACATCTTCTCTAGGTTTTTTTTTTGACTAACATCTTTTATAGACTACTTTCTACTGGTATATACTCTTCTTCTTCTTCTTCTTCTTCTTCATCCTCCTCCACCCCCTCCTCCTCCCTACAGAAACTAGAAGAGCCACATTATACTCGTCAGTCTCCCTCACTGGGTAGCGAAGAACACATCGGCCACATGATGGCGCTATAACTTTACGATTCTTCTTTTCGCTCTTCTGTTTTGGTTTTGTGATCAGCAAAGTACATGGAGTAGCGTAGGAAACATGTAAATACTGAGAGAAGCGGAAAAGCAGAAAGGTTTGTTTTCTACATCAACAAAACGTAAAACCAGGAAGTGTAAAGCAGTCATCAAGAGAAAGCAGCTGGAGCCACAGGAGCAGAGTTCAATAATCTGACCAGGTCCCAGCATCCCAGACTAACAGAATGAGGAGCCTCTTTGTGATCGTCCTGTCTATGATTACAGGTAAAAATAAATAAATAAATGAATAAAAAATGTCTCCGCTGCTGTAACCCTGGTGGAAAACTGACTTACTGCAGCACCAGGTGAAACGAGAATAAAAAACGGAATGGAAGTGAAAATAATATGAACATTGGGTATACAGGCAGATACGTGGGGAAATAACAGCATATTGTGTAAGGATGACACCGGAACTGACAGAAGGCTAAACAGGCTTATAGAGAAATATCATGACTTTGTTAGTGTTGTCTAACAACATAAATAATGAAATATTTTGTAAATGATATCATACAATGTATTAAAGTGTAATACATGAACTAGGCATATTAGATAACACAAAACATATTTCACAATGCAAATTTCTATTATCCCGCGACCCTGAGAGCAGGATAAGCGGTCAAGATAATGGATGAAAATTTCTGTTATTAACCGCTTTTGCATTCTTTCTTTATACAGAGAATGGTGGCTGCCAAAGTCCAATCATTAGAAGCACCCTTAACAATGGTAAGGCAAGGCGAGGCGAGTTTGTTTATAATTTATCTATATAGAATTTATCTATCAATCTATCTATATCAGTATAACATTGATATCAGACAAATAATGTTTGCAAAACAATAGCCCAGGAATCAGGAAAAAAATGTGTTTATTGAGATATGTTGCTTGGATAGCGTTCATTTTCAGCTGATCTGAGAAAGGAAATTGCATTTGGATTTTCGTTTTCATTTTTATGGTAACATTGATCATTATTTCAATCCACATAAGCAAATAATTAGTGCATGGTGACAATGAGGATGGTGATGTGAAAAACTCTTCACCAAATGTCTCATCAGTCTAATCTATCTGTTTTTCTGTCTCTCTGTCTGCCCATCTATTTATGTATAGATGCTAAATATTTTTCTAGGTCAGTAAATGTTGGAGATAATTTTACATATTGGTGCAAATATCAGCCTTCACATACTTCAAACGTCTTCATCTGTAAGGAAATTAATCATACCACATGTCAGGATATAGTAAACACCACACAAACCAGGAGTAATAATGGGAGGTTTTCCATGGTGGACAACAAGGCTGAGACCAATATCACAGTGGGCATTAGGGGACTACAACTACAGGATAATGGTAAATACTGGTGCGGTGTGCAAACTTCTGTCAGAAGGAGCGACAAATTCTTCAACAAACTGCAACTGACCTTGGGTAAGTAAGCCTATTATTCCTTATAGAAGAGAACAGAAATGTTAATGGGCAGCATGGTGGCTGAGCAGTTAAACTCAAGCCTTGAACTGGATTATGTGGGTATGGAGAAGCTTGAAATGTATGTACATGCAGAAACTCACTGTAAGGACATAAGCAAGGAAACTATATCAAAGCTCTCTGTTCATGATCCATTTTAAAAATAAAAAATGGTGCAAATGGAGCAGGTCCTAGTGGACAGTTGGTGAAATCATGAATGTTCGACTACTCCAGTTCAGGCCTCCAGGCTGTTATGTTGAAATGAAGAGTTCAAGGGTTGCTGTTGTGGCCTGTTGGTCACAGACACTATGACAAATCTAAAAAGTGACACTTTGTTCTCCATAACGACTTATATGCCGATCCCTGTCCAAGTATGGGCTTGGAAGTGACAACATATATCCAATCTGATATGATCTGAATCCCTCTGAATGCTTTCTCCTAAAGAAAATGATAACAATAAGTGAAACTAAAACTGTACTGCTCCCTCAATGTTGTAAACTTCCCAGAAGTGTTGGAACAAAGATGAACAGCAATCCAAACTCGAAGTCAGGGGAATTTAATGACGTCTGGCCATTAACTATAGTGAAACGACGATGACGACGACGATGACGAGTGAAACGGTAGAGAAGAAAATAAAATACAATTTGAGCACCTACGCTAAGTATAAAAATATACATGGGTGTAAAATATCTGCATATAGATATACCGTTATCTATCAAAAGTAACCTGAATTACAGTAAGACTGTATAAAATCTCTATGGCTAACTAGCTAAAACATCTATTTCTGCAGCTAATATATAGCTATTTACCTAATATCTGTAGCTAACGCAAAACTATCATAGTAATATCCAGTATTGCTAACACAATGCAACTCAATAATGTAGCTAACACATCCAAATGAATAGCTAGCACACAATACAGCTTAGCTTATAGATCCCGTTTTTCCTAAGCTAACAAAACTACCCTATAAAATATTCAAACTACAGAATATACACCTACAAACGTTACCAAAGATGTACACTATTATTTAGACTTACAGTCATTGCTTTCTGATGGCATTAAACAGAATGATGAGCGAAGATTGAGACATGCAACAACTTTTTCTACTTACTTTACTGTAACTACACTTCCTGTTTCATTCTTCTTCTTGTGCCGGTGGCGCTAAATCACATCAAAACAATAGCATGCAGCCAGTGGTTGAAAGTGGTATTACATCAAAATAAACTGCGCAGGCAGAACAAAAACAAATTAATTAATTAAATAAATAAATAAAAACTGACACCAAAGTGCATCATGGGTTCCTGTTACAGTTCTGGGTAATTGTATGACTTTAATCTGCTTACATATATGTATCTGCTTATGTATATGTATGTTACCGATGATTTCGAGAAAGGGGGGATGGGGGGTGCGCATAAACTAAGCCAAAAGTAAACCTGAAGAAATGCAAAGCAAGTGTCAATACACTATTAGAATGATATTTTAGCACCGGTATGATATGTTGTGATTTTTCAAATAAAACTATATTATACAAATACTGTGATCCACACTAATCTAAAACTAAATCTACAACAAAATGCATTTATTTTAAGCCCCCATGTGTCACACAAGCTTCAAGTATGTGAATATGCTTCCCTGAGTAAACATAACTACATCAAACCTCTTCACAGCATCCGTTGAATGTCCTTCAACATTGCAATTCAGGGAAAATGCTGCAATGTTAGAATCATCACAGCTTAGTATCGTAATTTTGCACTTAGTCAATAGGGATGGGAGGGAGGGATTATTAGCTATGGCCTAGACGGAAACAAACAGCGCTACCAAAAACTTAAATGTGTGAATATGATAATGGCACACCATTCAAAACAGACTTTTTTTTTAAACAGTATTCCAATCAGCTGTTAACCTTAGACTTGTTCTCAGTAAACATTTCATTTTATTGCATTTTGTTTGTATTTCATCAGCAAAATATTCCTTCACAACGTCCCATCATTTTGTTTTAATTCTACATCCAACATTTTGTGAGAGCAAGGACAACTTTTTTTCAAATGGTGGCTATTACCTATATTGAGAGAGGGATGTTTGATTTCTTCATTTCTTCACATTGCTGCCACAGATTCATGCAATCCCTCAACTGCAAACACCAAACATGTTGACGTTGTCTCTTCAGCTAAACCAGGGGTCAGGAACCTTTTTGACTGGGAGAGCCATAAAAGCCAAATATTTCTAAATATATTTCATTGAGAGCCATATAGTATTTTTAACGTATAATAAATTAAATATGTCTTACTTTTAATGCGACTTCTGGTGCTGCATGGCGTATCAAAGTGCCGCTTTATATTTGACCGTTTCATCGATGCAATTTTATCATTGCATATTAGACATACCGCAGATCCTGCTCTCTCCACAAATGCAAATTCCTCTGTCCACACAGCCTGGAATGCACGGTAATCATCGTCTTTTTTTCTTTTCGCCATCTTTTCCGTTACAAGGGTTGAAGCGGATAAACTAGCGGGCTATCTGATAAAATTGATTTCTTCACCTTTACAATGACCCGGACATGCTCGCGAGCCATTGGTTCCCGACCCGACCCACGGGTGACCCGTGACCCGTGAAATTTATCTTCAAAACTAATTTCTGTTTACTTTAAAATGACACAGTATTATTAAGAAATATCACAAGTATTTTAAAATCAGTTCCAAACTGATTTTTTTTTTCAACTCAAAATTGTCTGGGAGCCATATGCCGTCACCGGAAGAGCCATATATGGCTCGCGAGCCATAGGTTCCCGACCGCTGAGCTAAACTATACAGTTTCACTTCCTGTTTTGCTTACTTAACACAAACCTTGGCGTTGAAGTGTGTGAATACTCCATAGTAGAAACCCACCCACAGATGTTTGTACTGTGCAGATTGAACTGGCCATACTAAATTGTCCCTAGGTGTGAATGTGTGTATGTGTGTGGGGGCCCTGTGATGGACTGGTGGCCTGTCCAGGGTGTCTCCCCATCTGCTACCCAATGACTGCTGGGATAGACTCCAGCATCCCCGCGACCCTGAGCAGGATAAGCAGTTTGGATAATGGATGGATGTATTTTCTACCATGAAGAGATTATTTTGTTTGCTTTGTTGTTGTTGTTGATTGTGCACATTCATTATTTTGTTAACCCCTTCACTCCCGCCATGCTCTTCAATAAATATATAAGCTTATATTCTTAGATGCTGTTAGACTTGCAACTTTTAAAATCAGAATCATGGTGATTGACCATGTAGGCTTGCACACACATAGAATTTGACTCCCGTTTCATGGCTGTCACAGTGTACTTTACATAGAACAACAACACAACAGCACAGCAATCTTCAGATACATACACAAGGATTGACTTATACAAGCAAAATAAGAGGCAAAATATAAAGTGCAATGTCACGATATGTCCTTTGTGTCTTTTTATAAGAGTATCCCAAACTCCTTGCATTTGTAAAGCTACTTACCAAACAATAAAGCTTTACTGATGTTGGCGGCCAGTCATGTCATACCGCTGACCTTATCCATCCACCCAATATCCAAACTGCTTATCCTGCTCTTAGGGTTGCGGGGATGCTGGAGCCTATCCCAGCGGTCATTGGGCGGCAGGCGGGGAGACACCCAGGACAGGCCACCAGTCCATCACAGACCTCTGACCTTATTCGAAATGAAAATGTGATGCCTGCCTACATTGAAACTATGGGGAAAAGGGTCAACAGAGAGAGGAAACTGAAGAGCAATTTTAAGATATAGTTCAGTCCAGATTCCTTTACATTCTGATCTGTAGTGAGAGTAGGGTGCAGGTTGAGGAGAGCCTGGAGACGTGGAGGTATGCACTGGAGAGAAGAGGAATGAAAGTCAATAGGAGGAAGATGGAATACCTATGCGTGAATGTGAGGGAGGATAGTGGTATGGTGAGGATGCAAGGAGTAGAGGTGGATGAGTTTGAATACTTGGGGTCAACTGTACAAAGTAATGGGGTGTGCAGAAAAGAGGTGAAGAAGAGAGTGCAGGCAGGGTGGAGTGAGCAGAGAAGAATATCAGTAGTGATTTGTGACAGAAGGGTACCAGCAAGAGTTAAAGGGAAGGTTTACAAAATGGTTGTGAGACCAGCTATGTTCTATGGTTTGGAGACAGTGGCACTGACGAAAAGACAGGAGGTGGAGCTGGAGGTGGCAGAGTTGTATGTATATATATCAACACGGATACAGGAAAAAATATTTTAATGCATAGCAGTACAGGCCTGTTTCATGCAGCTGATGAGTGTGAGACGCATGAAACAGGCCTGTACTGCTATGCATTAAAATAGTTTTTCCTGTATCCATGATGATATTCCACTCCTCATTAGTTGAGCACTCAACACCATTGACGGTTTCGGAAAAAACGATATATATATAGTTTTTTTCCGAATATATATATGCTATATATACATATATATATAGCATGAGGCTGATGCTAACTCCACTTCTGAACCTGTATCCATATCCACGCTTAGTGATGATCTAACTGAGGGGGTTTAGGCCTATGCAGAACAGCAACAGGAATAGTGGATCATCTTGGTGTATGCCACATTTAATGGTTACCTGTGTGATTGTCTTTGAATTGTCCTCTAGTGTTGTTGTTCACTGCTGCTGCACTGAGTTCTTGATGAAGTCTATTAGTGTCCTGTTGGCTTTGTATAGTGCCAAGTACTTCAGTAACCATGTGTGGGGCACTGAATCGTAAGCTTTCTTTTAGTCAACTCAGGTTGTGCTCAGTTGGTCTGTCTGAGTCTTGGATGACTGCTCTATCAACCAGTAGTTGGTTCTTTGACTCTCCGGTGTTGTTCCCAATACCTTTCTGAGTTTTGTTCATGTATTGACTCATGTACCCATTCAGCTTAGTTGCTATGAGAGCTGACATGATCTTCCATGCTGTGGAGAGGCAGGTTATCGGCCAGTAGTTTGAAGGTGTTGTACCCTTGTGGAGATCCTTCATGATCATTATTATTCCCCCCGAGTGTTAGCCCGTCAGGGTGAGACACTGATGTAAGCAGCTGGTTTATCTGTGTCGTCAGGCAATCATGGACTGCCGTTAGCTTCTTCAGCCAGCAGGCGTGAATCATGTCAGGGCCTGGTGCAGTCAAAC
Source organism: Lampris incognitus (assembly GCF_029633865.1). Classification (NCBI taxonomy): domain Eukaryota; kingdom Metazoa; phylum Chordata; class Actinopteri; order Lampriformes; family Lampridae; genus Lampris; species Lampris incognitus. The sequence goes on along the minus strand of NC_079212.1, from coordinate 103,052,817 downwards.
ACCAATAGGGGTTTGAACCCCCACAAAGTAATAGGACCACTAGGGGATGTGACCCCCAAGCTGGGGCAGGGGCTCCAGCAGATTTCAGGAATAACATCTGAGGTCTCTGTCCAGAAGAGTGCAGTCCTGGGAACAGCTAAGATACTGCACAGGACCCTCAAACTCCCAGCCCTCTGGTAGAGGACCTACGTATATGATCTGTTGGTACAGGACAAGATTTTGGTATCGGAAACATTCTGATTTCCATTTCCATTGCTCTTTTAGTCCGAGTAGTACTGACCAATCATGTTTGAGTAGGTGGCAATTTAGGAACATGCTTTGGTTGTATGTGGGTGTGGGGAGGTAAACAGGTGGAACGCATAGACCGAAATGTTGTCTGGACCTAAAACACCTACAAAAAGTATCGATGTCTGTGTATTGTGTGGATAAACGTTCAACTCATGTCGACTACTTTATGAAACAATCCAATCATAGATGTGGTCTCTCAGCTCCAATTCCATTCTCCTTTCTCAAGGTGCTAATCTTACAGTAAACAATGACACACACGGAGGAGAAAGTCTTCACAGGAACCGGAAGCAAGCAGTCAGCAGCTACACAGGAAGCCCCAAAATATTGGCTGTTGTCCCCAGAGCAGAATCCGAGATTGCTGCTCACTTAATCCAATATAGGACGGGGGCCGGAGTTTATGTCAGCAGGCATTGAGCAGAAGACAGGGAGACACCTGTCCATTACCCCCCCCCCCGCACACACACACACACACACAATGTCTCCCTATAGTTGTGGGGACCCCACATTGACTATATTCATTCCCCAGTCTTTAACCTTAACCATAATAACTCCGTACCTAACCTTAACCTTTGTCTAAACCTTAACCTAATCCTAATTCTAATTTTAACAATAAACTCAAGTCCTAACCCTAAAATAGATCCCCATGGGGACCCATAAAATGTCGGTAATTTCAGACACACACAGTCACTTGCACACAATTTACACCGATAGACAATTTAGGGACCAGTTCAACTAACATGCTTGTCTTTGGACTGTGGGAGGAAACCTGCACAATCACACATGGGCTGAAACCGAACTCGTCCCTTCTTGGTGTGAGCTAACAGTGCTAACTACTAAGCCACCTCTATGCATACAAGATTATTGTAGCAATTCATGCTCCGTTCAGGGTCTCATTTTGCAAATTTTGTCTTCATCTAATACCTTCTGCAATTAAAAAATTTAAATGCATCTGTACAAATACATTCATGATGTATACATTCAATCCATCCATCCATTATCCAAGCCGCTTTGACACGATCACTGGCCAGAGGATCAGCAGCCAACAGGTGACATTTCCCTATCGGCCTGTAATCGGCCAGTATGAGTGGCACCAGCGTAATGGTTGGCCTGTGATTAGGTGCACCTGTCGTGGTCTGTGATCTGGGCTCTCCCATCTCTTGATTGGTGCTTTGGTTCACCTGCACCCAGTCTCCTTGATTGGCCTGTGATGGTGTGCACCTGTGCTGGGCACCATTTGACTGGGTGTTTTACAGACATACGTCGTCGAGGATTGGAAAAGCTCCACGTTGGTTTGCGGAAACCCGTGGCTCCTGAACCCTCGTCTGCCTCCTCTGTGCGAGATAGTGTTTTTGCGTCCTTTAGTTTTGTACGTTTATTCTACTTAGCGTTATTGCCTGCCCTGTTGTGGTATTTTGTTATTTTGTGTTGTTTTTGAAGTCCAGTAAAAGACTTGTTACGTTACAAACTGCCTCTGCCTTCTTGCAATTGTGTCCAAATACACTGCGTTACACCGCTTATCCACACCGGGGTCGCGGGGTGCTGGAGCCTATCCCAGCAGTCATTCATGATCCTACAATTTTGAAGATTTAATCTGTGATACTGTGGCAGGAATGAGGAAAAACACAGGAGACCAAGGCGAGTGTGATGTTTATTCCTCAACTCCAAAAACCAACTGCAGCAGGAACAACCCTGCGCCGGCGAGCCCGGGAACGTAAACCACGCCCCCAGCTCACAATCCTGCTGAGTGAGAGGCATAGCTCCTAGTGTCCGCCACACAGCCCCCCCCCCCCCCCCGAACACCCAGAAGGGACTCCTGGAAAGAAAATTAGTGTCTCATTGGAGGCTTAAGCAGCCTGCCATAACGGCTGCGCCGTCCCTCAGCCGAAACAGTAGGTGAAACACAGTCCAAAGCCGGCTGAGAAGCAGAACGCTGAACCCGTGAAGACACTGCCGGGGTCCTGGAAAGAGGACGACCCCGACGGGGAACCTGGGCCGGAAACACAACTTCGCCTGCCACCCTGTGCGCCGGTTTAAGCCTATCAAGCGTGACACGCTCCCTACGCCCACCCATATCTAGCACAAAACCCTTAGGACCCGTCTCAAGAACCCGAAATGGGCCATCGTATGGGGGTTGGAGGGGCGAGCGGTGAGCGTCATGCCGTACAAAAACAAAACGAGCCGACATGAGCTCCGCAGGCACGAAAGACCGCGGAAAACAGTGATGAACGGGGCCTGGAACCCGAGTGCTGTCGGACAAAAAAGGATAAACGGCCGGACGGGGTCGAGGAGCGGAACTCCCAGGCAAAAATTCCCCAGGGACGCGGAGCGGCTGACCGAGCACCAGCTCAGCGGGCAAAGCGTCGAGGTCCTCCTTAGGAGCCGAACGCAACCCGAGCATAACCCAAGGTAAACGATCCACCCAGTTACCATCCGAGAGCGCAGCGCGCAGCGCTGCCTTGAGCGACCGGTGAAAACGTTCACACAAGCCGTTAGCCTGAGGGTGATACGCGGTAGTGCGGTGTACCTGCACACCCAAGGATCGCGCAAGTGCCGACCAGAGCTCTGACACGAACTGGGGGCCCCTGTCTGAGGTGATATCTGACGGAGTGCCGAAACGGGCGACCCATGAGGGAAGAAAAGCGCGTGCAACATCCGAGGATGTTGTGGAAGATAGAGGGACAGCCTCTGGCCACCTGGTGGTCCGATCTACCATTGTGAGCAGGTGCGTAAAACCCTGTGAAGAATGTAGAGGGCCCACCAGGTCCACATGCACGTGGTCGAAACGTATGGCCGGGATCGGAAACGGTTCGAGGGGCGATTTAGTGCGCTGGTGGACCTTAGCGCGCTGGCACGCTACACATGCAGCTGCCCACCCCTTGACGTCCTTGCGGAGGCCAGGCCAGACAAACTTGGAACCGACCAACTTCACCGACGCCCGAACTCCAGGGTGTGAGAGGGAGTGAATCGAATCGAAAACTCGACGGCGCCAGGCCACTGGAACAACGGGGCGGGGACGACCGGTGGAGAAATCGCAGAGGAGGGCAGGACTGCCTTCCTGCATCACAGCGTCCTCTAGCTCGAGACCGGTACGCGTTCACCTAAGGGCAAGGACGTCCGGGTCGCTGGGCTGGTCGGCAGCCATAGCGGAGAAATCCACACCGAGGTGCACAGGACACACAAGCACACGCGACAGACAATCAGCAACAGGGTTGGACTTACCGGCCACATGCTGAATGTCCGTTGTGAACTCGGAGATCGCCGCTAGGTGGCGCTGTTGACGAGCAGACCACGGCTCAGTCACCTTGGACATGGCAAAAGTCAGCGGCTTATGATCCACATAAAATCACTTGCATGTTTGCTCGCATGTTGCTAGTTCTGACTGGATGTTGAGATATAACACCAGTGTATTTGTATGACTATGTGTTACTGTGTACTATTATTTTGTTTACGACTTTGTCCACAAGTGGGCGGTGTTGCGCTTGCATGCGCGGATTGATTACGTCACTGAGACGCCGTTCATTTTCATTTTCTTCTTCTCCCAAAACTACCGAATAAACGGAGGCTGAATTTTTCCCTCCAGCAGAAGTTCGGTAGTCAGTACGATTCTTTATAACGGTTTAATAATCCATTTCATCTGCGCAGAGATAGACATAAAGTATTAGTCTAATCTTCTAACAGGTTATGGGCCCAGATAACGTTGGATTATTTAGTAGCTTGATAAAAGAAGTACACAAAGTGTGATAACCTCGGATGGCGGGATGCGCGCAGGTTAGCACGGAGTAGCACGTTAGCAAGTGTGAAGCTAGTTAGCATTGAGAGAGGCTATCGGGAAGCTAACGGACCGCTAAGCTAAGCTAACGCTACCAAGGGAGATGGAGCGAAAGAAGAGCAGGTGGCCCACATTCAACGGACAGGCCGGTGAGTATGACCTGTGGGAAGAGCGAATGCTCTGTTGCATGCATGGTGTGGGGCTGAAAACCACCATTCTTACCGAGCCCGTGGGACCTTTGACAGTGGAAGAGCAGGCCCTAGACGAGGAGCGGAACGCGGACGCCTACTGCGCATTGGCGCCTTTATTGGACAACACAAGCTTGGGACTGATCGTCAGAGAAACGAAGAACAACGGTAGAGAGAGTCTACGGGTGTTGCGGGAACATTACATTGGTAAGGGCAGACCCCGGATTGTCACTCTGTATGTAACATTGACTGGGCTAAAGAAAGCTGATAATGAGACGATCACCGAATACATTATCCGAGCTGAACAAATCATTACGGCTCTCAAAGGGGCGGGAGAAGCACCGAGTGAGGGACTAATGATGGCCGGGGTGATGAGGGGGTTACCCGAGAGATATAAGCCATTCACTCTAATGGTGACACATGGCGACAGTGAGTTGACATTGGGACAATTTAAGGCCAAATTGAGAAACTTTGAGGCGGCAGAAGATGTAGCTAATGCTACAGCATCGGACGAGACGTCCGAGAGGGTGATGAAGGCCCACGCAGCGCCTAAGAAAAAGCCAGTGAAACGCTGTGAGGGAGAAGATGATCAAACGGTGTGCTGGCGATGCGGTGACAAAGGCCATCGGAAATCGGACTGTTCACGCAGCGTGTGGTGCAGCTTCTGCCGGATCAAGGGTCACACGGACAAAGTGTGCAAGAAGAAGGACCGCGCTGATGGAGCCAGGTGTGCACGCGAGCAAGGTGGCGGTGGCGGTGGTGGTCACGGAGCAGGTCGAGGTCAGGGACCGGGGAATGCTGCGGAAGAAGAGAACTACATCTTCAGAGTGCAGGCTGGAGAGACCAGCTCAGCAGGACCAGGACGACGGCAACAGTTCAAACCAGGATTGATTGTGGACTGTGGGGCTTCTTCCCACATAGTCAATGATAAGAAGAAGTTCAAGAGCTTTGACAGCTCGTACGGTAAGCGCACCTTTGGTGTGGTGCAGGGCAGGGGAGATGCTACGGTATGTCTGCTCGACAGTGAGGGGCGACGGTGTAGAGTGACACTGCGGAACGCACTATATATTCCATCGTACCCCCAAGAGCTCTTCTCTGTGAAGTCTGCGACAGCACACGGAGCCAGTGTGTTCTTCGAAGAGGGCAGAGGTGCCCTGATGTCACCGGATGGTACCAGGTTTGACATTTTTGTACAGGGGAAAATGTACTATTTGCAAACTGAATGTGTTGTTGAAAAGTGCCATGTGAGCCATGATATAGAAACTTGGCATGAGATAATGGGCCACTGCAACTATGACGATATCATAAAGCTACAGGATATCACTGATGGTATGCATATAAAGGGTAAAGTGTGTAAACCTGACAAAGAGTGTGCAGTATGCATAGAAGGGAAGTTTACCCAAAACAGGAACAGGAAATCTACAGACAAAGCCAAGACACCACTGGAGTTGGTAAACACTGATTTAGCCGGTCCTGTGGCAAACGAGTCCATTAATGGTTTCAGGTACATGCAATCATTTACAGATGTGTGCACAGGGGCTGTGTGTGTTTATTTCTTAAAAACAAAGAGTGACACAGTGCAAGCAACCGAGAAATTTCTGGCAGATGTAGCTCCCTATGGGACAGTGAAATGCATAAGGTCGGATAATGGAACTGAGTTTACAGGCAAGGAGTTTCAAACCCTGTTGAGACGGAACAAAATAAGACATGAGACGTACTGCCCATACTCTCCCCATCAAAATGGCGTTGCAGAGAGAGAAGGACGCACACTATTCGAGATGGCAAGGTGTATGCTAATAGATAGTGGTCTACCAAAGAGCCTCTGGCATTATGCTGTACAGGAGGCAGCCCACACCAGAAACAGATGCTTCAACAAGCACACAGGCACTACGCCATACACGGCAATGACAGGAAAAAAGTGCAACATGGCTAGAATGCAAAAGTTCGGGACAGAATGCTATGCTTACCAGCAGGACAAGGGAAAGTTAGATTCTAGATGTGAGAGGGGGCGTTTTGTAGGACATGACAAGAACAGCCCAGCCTACCTAGTCTACTACCCTGACCAAGAGAAAGTACAGAAACACAGACTAGTTAAATTTGTACACAAGGCAACTAGTGAAAATGAGACTCAGACACCAGGTCTGCACCCAGAAGACTGGGTAAGAGAGAGAAAGTCTGTTGAGACAGCTGCAACTCAGCCTAGAGTACAGAAAAATGTACAGACTGACGGTACACAGTCAGCACCCGAGGATGATGACGAGGAGCACCCAAAAGTGACATCACAAGCCTCAGCCAGTGGGAGGTACCCCCAAAGGGAACGCAACCCTCCGAGATACCTGATTGACTATAGTCAGGGTGACAGTGATGACAGCTCACTCACTACTATAGATTATGCATACAGGGCAGTGTGCGGTGTCCCTCTGACCTTTAAAGAGGCCATGGAATCGCCAGAATCAGAAAAGTGGTCCAGGGCAATGGACGAGGAAATGGAGTCTCTAAGAGACAACAAAACATTCACCCTTACGAAATTGCCAGAGGGCAAGAAAACAGTGGGAGGAAGGTGGGTGTATTCGATAAAGACAGATATAGACGGACACGACAAGTACAAGGCTAGATTTGTAGCATAGGGATATAGCCAGAGAGCTGGGGTGGATTATGGGGAGACATTTTCGCCAACAGCCAACCTAACAAGTGTTCGAGTGCTTCTACAGAAGGCGGCTCAGTATGACTTGATTTCACACCAGATGGATGTAATGACGAAACCCGCATCCAAGGTAAAACTGAAGACATTTGCTAAGGCAATGTTTGGTGTGTGAAATGTGAGTGGTATGGGTTATACCAAGTTTTTTTTTTATTTTGTTCTATAAATATGAAAAGGTATACAGTAAGCTCATGATTCATAAGTGGGAGTGTTGAGATATAACACCAGTGTATTTGTATGACTATGTGTTACTGTGTACTATTATTTTGTTTACGACTTTGTCCACAAGTGGGCGGTGTTGCGCTTGCATGCGCGGATTGATTACGTCACTGAGACGCCGTTCATTTTCTTCTTCTCCCAAAACTACCGAATAAACGGAGGCTGCATTTTTCCCTCCAGCAGAAGTTCGGTAGTCAGTACGATTCTTTATAACGGTTTAATAATCCATTTCATCCGCGCAGAGATAGACATAAAGTATTAGTCTAGTCTTCTAACACTGGATGAACACTTAATGACAAGCAGAACAAATATTTTAAGAAGGAAGAAATAAAGAATAGAGAAATGTGGTCATGGGATTTTTTTTACATCTTTGTCAAATCCTAATTATTAAAACAGTAAAAGGCATGCATGTAACTTATATGTGGTTGTATTTGCTTAGTTCAGTCTCCATCTGTCTCCACCACAGTCCAAGTTACATCTGCTGTCTCATCAAACCAGCCACCCACAGTATTCAGTGGGAATCACGGTAAGAATATTTGCTTGATGCTCTCTGTCACTGACAAGTTTAAGAGAAATCATGAAAGCTTTATGCTGTTTCTCATTTTAAATGGTTACTGACGGGTAGCGCTGTACTAGGTAAAATGTTTAAGTGCATTGCACAGTGGAGGTCATGGTTGTAGCGCCCAGCACCCTTAGGGAGGCCAGTCTCCAGGCCTCCCTGTTTATTCTTGCTTGTTCCCAAGTGTTAAGGTCAATGCCAAAATTTTTGATATGGGTCTTGATGTTATCTTTATATCACTTCTTTTGTCCTCCTGGGGCACAGCGTCTTGTAACAAGCTTGAGTGTAAAGGACTTGCTTTGGGATGAGAGCGTCGGACATGCAGAGGACTTAGCCAGTCCATCTCAGCTGATGTGCGATGGTGGCAATTATAGCAGGCATGTTGGCCTCCTTGAGGACACTGAAGTTGGTGTGCTTATCCTCCCAGCTGATATGAAAGGATCTTCCTGAGGAATCACTGTTGGTATGCCTCGAGTGTCTTCAGGTGCCTGCTATATGTGGTCCAGGTTTCTGACCCACACAGTAAGGTGGGCAACACTAAAGCTTTGTACACCAGAATTTTTGCTCTGGCCTGAAGGTCATAGTTTTCGAAAACCCTTTTACTCAATCCAGTGGCGTAACCAGGAATATTTTTTAGGTGGGCCTGAGTGAAAATGGGTGGACCAAAATTTTCCAGCAATAATCCTTCAAACAAGACGCAAATTCGAACACATTACAGCAGTAAACACATAACACAGGTTTTTAGTACGTGACCAAGAAACATACTAAAACTTTAATAAAAACCCACTTAAAAGAAATACCATGCCAGTCATTCTCGCCAGGCTCTACACAACCATTTAAACATCACTGAGGAAAACAGCCCGACTCGGTCTAAAAGATAATGATACAACATGTAAGCTATAGGCCTATAGTACACGTTTTACAGCACAATGTGTAGACGCCGAGGGCGAGCGTTGAAGATCGAGATTATTTCATCATAGTCCAAAGAATCAGTAAATTCCCTTTCAAAGGACAACAGGAATAGACTGTTGAGGCGTGCAGTTAGCATGGAAGATCTTAGACATGTTTTGATACGGCCTGTAGTGGAGAAGAGTCTTTCAACAGTACATGAAGTCAGGGGAATGGTGATCATTGCCCTTAACAGTCTGTTAATGTTTGGGGAAACGTCAGAGTTGCAGCTGTCCAGCACTTCAATGAGGGATGGGTAACACTGACCCCTCTCCACTTTACGACGCAGTGCCTGAATGAAAACGGTCCATTCCGCGTCCTCAATAGATATCCGGTAATGATCACATGAATGCTGCAATGATTCTTTCTGGGCAAACGTAAATGATCCTGGTAAACAAGCAGCGGCTGCTCGCATGATGCCATACTGATCTTGCTGAAAGCGACTGTCCAGCTCAGTAATCGGCCTGTCCAGAATGTTAATCCATAGCTGCTTCAGGTCAGCGTTGTTCCTCACGTTTGTTGCTTTGCCCAAACTAGTGGTAACCACCGACTCATTGAATCTCGCGGGCAGCTTTCTCTCCCGAGCGCCGGTGACATCCCAGCTGGAGACGTCATTCTTTTCCATCAGTTCCTCTGTTAGTTTTAACACTTTGTTGAAATCACCTTGTGAATTATCTCTAAACTGTGCAAAACTGTCTTTGAGGCCTTGAATTAGATCTATGCAGTCAGTGACAGTCAATGAGCCACTCTGTAAACCTTTTGTTGCAAAATCGCTGCTCTCGAATAATTTCCCGAATGTAACCAGCAAAAACAAACATTTCTTCGTCTGAATTTGTTGCAAAAGTGATTCGGCTTCAACTTTAGTGTGACCACTAGTTTCGGAAAATTGTGCTAGCCTTTCCAAGATAACGTCAAGTAACACCAAAACCTTGCTCACTGACCCTGACTTCGAGCTCCACCTTGTGTCTGTTGAGCGCTCTAACTCCAGGCATCGTCTGTTAGGATGAAGCTCTTTCTGTATGTCGAGGAATTTAGCGTGTCTGTGCGCATCTGTCATGAAACTGTATAGAGAGTTCAGTGTCTCGAAAAAAGTGCTGACGTGTCCCGACACTTTCGATGCGGTGCAAAGAACTAAATTAAGACGGTGGGAATTACAGTGGACGTATACCGCGTCTGGAAAAGTGCGTTTTAAAATAACATGCACCCCCCCTCTGTTCCCTGACATTACGGAAGCCCCGTCAAAGCTTAAACCCACGCACAGAGAGGGATCAAGTTCCAGTGGTTGCAGCACTCAGGGGCGTAACCACGGGTGGGCCTGGCCTGTCACAGGACCACCCATTTCAAGCCCAGGCCCACCCAATCACGCTGGTTTACAAGCACGTAGGCCGGCCCCTTTTACGTACGTAGAACTGCAAAATCTGAACGCGCATACCATCACGCTCTGTATTTTTCACTGCCGCTAACTAGCCAATAGCCAACAGTTAGCCATAACTTATGGAATGGCGAAACAAAGTTCAATCTTCCGCTTTTTGAAAAAGCCACGGATGGAGAGGAGGAAAGCACACCTGCTCCAGCACCGACTGAGCCGCCCAATGAGAGTGAGAGACCGCCGGAGAGAACGACAGAGGACGCTACAGCTTCTCCGTTGCAGGCAGCTTCTCCTCCCCCCTCTGACGACGGTGAGACGATTCCCTTGACCATGCCACCGTCAGATTTGTCTGCTGTGGACGAGCCACCCTCGCAGCCTAAATTAGTGTTCCCCGCAACCAACATTTCAGGAAAATTATGTTCTTTTTCCCATAAGTGGTATGAAGAATTTAAGTGGCTTGAATATAGCTCAGCAAGGAACGCTGTTTTCTGTAAAATGTGTAGGCATTTCCCCGAGCCCCATATGGAGAACACGTTTTTTCGAAGCGGGTTTGTAGATTGGAAGCACCTCCGCCAGGCATGCTCGAAACATCAGGCTAGCAAACCCCATTGTATTGCACTTGGTAAATTTGAGGGTTCGGAATGGATCGTTTTCATTCAGGCACTGCGTCGTAAAGTGGAGAGGGGTCAGTGTTACCCATTGAAGTGCTGGACAGTTGCAACTCTGACGTTTTCCCAAACATTAACAGACTGTTACTGTAATGAATGAAAGGTCACGTGTTTAACTTGACCTACTCACGGGTGTACGTGCAGTGCGTGTGACGTATACAGGAAGTTTGAAGCGCATGTTATGAAGGTTGTATGTCGGATGAACGCTAGTAAAAGCTACACAGTTAAGAACCTACGAAGTCGGCTCGTTCTTGAATTATTCTTATGTCAGTAAGACAAGGCGTCTACGGACATTACATGGTGTCAGAATAGTCTGTGTATCTGAACACGAGCGGTCATGCCGAAGTTTAATCCGCCGAGTGAATTCAAGTTTGACTGCCCCGTTGAATGGCCGGAGTGGAAACAACGGTTTTCGCGCTTCAGGCTCGCGACAAAGCTGGATAAAGACGACGGGGAGATTCAAGTGAGTTCGCTGATTTATGCAATGGGAAGCGAGGCTGAAAAGATATTCAGCTCGTTTGACTTCGCGGCGGAGGGTGATAAAGTGGACTATGATATCGTACTGAAAAAGTTCGACGACTACTTTATTCCCTGCCGTAACATCCTACATGAGAGGGCGTGCTTCTATCAACATAGCCAGCAGCCAGGAGAAACAGCGGAGATGTACATCCGGACATTGTATGAGCTGTCTGAACACTGTGAGTTTGGGGACAAGAGGGATGAACATATCAGGGACCGTCTGGTAGTGGCCATAAAAGACAAAGTGCTCTCCCGTCAGTTCCAGCTCACAGCGGACCTTACTCTGGTGAAAGTCATTGAACAAGTGCGCCAGGCGGAGGCAATAACAAAGCAGCTCAGCCTCCAAGCTAACCAACCAGAGGTCCAGCTGGCTAACGTCAATGTTGTCCGACGGCGGGACGGACGCCAAAAGAAAAAGGGCGGACAGCGTCATGGTGGCAGCAGTCCTGCAACCAACAAAGTAGATGAATGCGGGAGGTGCGGCAAGACGCAGCACACCGATGAGCGGAAGTGTCCTGCAATGAACAGTAAGTGCAACAAGTGTCATAAAAAGGGACATTGGGAGCGTGTATGTCACTCTAAAGCGGTGAGAGAAGTCACTGAAGAGGTTAAACAGCTGTACTTTCTGGGAGAAGTTGGCAAAGAGAGCAGTCAGGAAGATTGGACTGTTAGTTTAACAATAAGTGATGTACCAATAACCTTTAAAATTGACACGGGGGCTGACGCTACTGTTATCAACCAAGGGACATTTAAAAAGCTGAAGCCAAACTTAAAACTGGGACCTCCTGACACATGCTTCATAAGCCCAGGTGGAAACATCAGCTGCATAGGACAGTTTCAAGCCACAACCAACTACAAGGAGAAACAATACTCCTTTCCAGTGTATGTGATCAAGGGGAGAGGCAGCTGTCTGCTGAGTCGTCCAGAGGCAGTGGAGATGGGTCTAGTGAAGCGGATGAATGAGGTCAGTGGAGTTTTCGGTTCAAGTGGACTGCTGAAAACAGACCCAGTGAGAATAGCTCTGGTGGAGGGTGCCCAGCCATACGCGGTGCATACAGCCAGACGGATACCGCTGCCACTTGTACCACTGGTTAAGAAAGAACTGCAGCGCATGGAAAATGAGGGCATTATTGAAAAAGTGACTCAGCCCACAGAATGGTGCGCCGCTATGGTGCCGGTGCTGAAACCGAACAAGAAAGAGGTTCGCTGCTGCGCTGACCTCAGGAGGCTGAATCGAGCGGTGAAACGTGAGAAATACGTGCTGCCCACTATGGAGGAAATAATGCCAAGGCTCGCAGGGTCAAAGTTCTTCACAACGTTGGATGCAGCAAGTGGGTTTTACCAGATCCCCTTGCATGAAGACAGCAGGGGGCTCACCACTTTCATCACCCCATTTGGAAGGTATGCTTTCAGCCGCCTTCCATTTGGTATAACGAGTGCTCCAGAGATTTTCCAGAGAAAGATGGCGGAAACTCTGACCGGGCTAGAGGGCACAGAGGTGTACATGGATGACATCCTTATACATGGAGAGACTGAGGAAATCCATGACCGGCGCCTAGCAGAGGCGCTGGGGGTCATTGAAACAGCAGGTCTCAAACTGAACCAAGCAAAATGCAAGTTCAAACAGAAACAAGTCCGCTTCCTTGGTCACATCATCGACGAGGCAGGCATCAGACCTGACCCGGACAAAGTGGCCGGAATAGAGAACTTTCCTCAGCCCCAGAACATGACGGAACTCAAGAGGTTCCTCGGGATGGTGAACTATTTGGCAAAATACGTCCCAGAGCTGTCCACTGTAGGTCAGCCGCTTTATGGACTGCTTAAAGCAACGACAGAGTGGCTGTGGGGACCTGCACAGAACACAGCATTCCAAGACCTTAAAGCAGCACTCGCCACCGCCCCGGTACTCACCTTTTATGACGTCACTAAGGCTACGGTGGTGTCAGCAGATGCCAGCAGCTACGGGCTGGGAGGCGTTCTGCTCCAGCAGCACGGGGAACACTGGAAGCCTGTGGCCTACTGCTCCCGACGGCTGAGTGACGCAGAGACAAGGTACGCACAGATCGAGAAAGAGTGCTTAGCCAGCGTCTGGGCATGTGAAAGGTTCGAGAAGTACTTGTTTGGGCTTGACAATTTCAGACTTGTCACCGATCATAAACCACTAGTGCCTCTCATGAACAGCAAAGACTTGGATAATGTGCCCATTAGGTGCCAGAGACTGTTAATGAGGCTGATGCGTTTCAATGCAGTGGCTGAATACGCACCAGGCAAAACTTTAGCTGTGGCTGATGCACTCTCCAGAGGCCCAGAGCAGTGCTACGGAGATGGTGCTTCTCATGATGATGTTGCAGCGCACATTGATGCCATCGTGTGCCAGGTGCCTGCCACACCTCAAAGGATGCAGGAGATAAAACAGAGCACGGATGGGGATCTGCAGCTCCAGACAGTGTTGGGCTTCATCAGACACGGCTGGCCTGAGTATGTCGATAAAGTGCCGGAGACAGTCAGAGACTTTTATCAGGTGAGAGGGGAGTTATCTGAGGTAGATGGTTTAGTCATCAGAGGCAGTCGTATCGTCATTCCCACAGAGATGAGGGAGGTGATCTTAGACAGAATACACGACGGGCACCAGGGGATAGTTAAGTGCAGAGAGAGAGCTAGCCAGTCAGTGTGGTGGCCCAAAATGACAGAGCACATTACAACAAAGATACAGCAATGTCAATTCTGCAGAGAACACAAGAACACACAGAGAAAAGAGCCTTTAATGTCAAGTGAGCTCCCATCCAGACCGACCATGGCAGAAAGTTGGCATAGACCTGTGTGAGTACAAAAAGCAAAACTACTTGATAGTGTCCGACTATTATTCCAGGTTTTTGGAGATCCTAAATCTACCAACAACTACTAGCAGTCAGGTTGTAGCTAGGCTGAAGGCTACATTTGCACGTTTTGGTATCCCTGAAATTGTAGTTAGCGATAATGGGCCACAGCTAGTTTCAGAAGAGATGAGGAGGTTCAGTGAGGATTATGATTTCATCCATGTGACTTCAAGCCCACACTACCCCCAGAGTAATGGACAGGCAGAGAGGGCTGTTCAGATAGCCAAAAGCATATTAAGGCAGGAAGACCCTCTCCTCGCCCTGTTGACATACAGAGCTACACCCTCTTCTTCCACTGGAGCCAGTCCAGCGGAATTGCTCATGGGTAGGAGACTCAGAACCACCTTACCCACATTGCAGCATAACCTGAAACCGGCCTGGCCTAAAGAGGAACTGATCAAAACCGCTGACGCCGCAGCCAAATCGAGGCAGGCTTTCTACTACAACCGCAGGAACGGCGTGCGGACACTGCGCCCACTGAACTCGGGTGACGCAGTACTCACCAAACCTGATGGACAGAAAACATGGACAATGCCAGCAGTTGTTCACAGTCAGAGCTCCACTCCCAGATCCTACATAGTGGAGACAGCTCAAGGTGAACATTACAGAAGGAACAGGCGCCACCTGTTGGCCACACCTAAAACACTCACCTTTGTCAGCAGGGATCCTGACCATGTCACTCCAGGGGAGAGTGGAAACACGGATGAGTCCCGAGCAGCAGAAATGTCAACTTCCACACCATATGTTACTCGCTCTGGCAGGGTGAGCAAGCCTGCAATCCGGCTGGATTTGTGAGGCGTATGGACTTGTGTATTGTGGGGGATTTTTTATTTTTTTTGTGAAAAGGGGGGTGATATACAGGTTAGAAAATCATCTTAGAGGGGGAGATGTAATGAATGAAAGATCACATGTTTAACTTGACCTACTCACGGGTGTACGTGCAGTGCGTGTGACGTATACAGGAAGTTTGAAGCGCATGTTATGAAGGTTGTATGTCGGATGAACGCTAGTAAAAGCTACACAGTTAAGAACCTACGAAGTCGGCTCGTTCTTGAATTATTCTTATGTCAGTAAGACAAGGCGTCTACGGACATTACAGTTACGGGCAATGATCACCATTCCAATCTACAAACCCGCTTCGAAAAAACGTGTTTTCCATATGGGGCTCGGGGAAATGCCTACACATTTTACAGAAAACAGCGTTCCTTGCTGAGCTGTATTCAAGCCACTTAAATTCTTCATACCACTTATGGGAAAAAGAACGTAATTTTCCTGAAATGTTGGTTGCGGGGAACACTGATTTAGGCTGCGAGGGTGGCTCATCCACAGCAGAGAAATCTGGCGGTGGCATGGTCAAGGGAATCTGTTATGTATGCACACATCGACAGTGCAGCATTTGATTTGGTGCTGTTCTATTGTGCTGGGATCGATTGGTGATGCCTGCGGGCTCTGGGTTGTTTGATCGGGTCTGCCTTTGATGCTGTGTCAGTCGAAATAAAGAATGCCACGGAGAGGTTGTGTCGAGCGACAGCGCTGTGTCCTGACGTGATTTAAAAATACAATATTGGCGACGAGGATGGCTGATATCTCTCTCCCACCACCTGCCCCCTTCCTGGCATTACCTGGCGAGCCTCCGGTACCATGGACTCGCTGGCTACATAGTTTTGAAAATTACATCATCGCCTCAGGGCTCGACGACGTGAGCCAGGCTAGGAAGACGGCTCTGTTGCTACACTGCTTGGGAGCAGAGGGTCATCGTGTGCTCGGGGCTCTGGGGAACGTCACAAGCTTTGCCGAAGCTGTGGGACTTATGAGCACCCATTTCGCTGCTCCACAGAGTGCCCTCCTTCGGCGATTTATATTCCGTCAGCGACACCAACTGCCTGGTGAGTCTGTGCGGCAGTACGTAGCTAATTTGCGAGGGCTAGCTAGCTCGTGCAAGTTTGGCGCGCTTCAGGACGAGATGGTTCGCGACCAGCTTATCGAACACACCAACAACGCAAAGGTGCGTGAGACTCTCCTGCTGGAAAAAGACGATCTGCTGCTGTCCAGAGCAATTACCATCGCACTACAGGTTGAGGGAGCAGCTGAGTGTGCTGCTATGCTAAATACACAGCAAGTGGCCACCTCCAGTCAAGCTGCCAACGACTCCTCCCTCTACTCACGGCTGCCCCTCGGGACGCAACCCAACCAGAGCGAGGCGGGCGCCGACTCCACTGGTGACGTCTTGCAACTGCAACGACGGCGTTCTCGGCCCCGTCCTCAACAGTCCTGTGGTAACTGTGGGTCTCGGTCTCATGTTTCAAGGGCTCAGAACTGCCCTGCCCGTGGCCAGACATGCCGTAGCTGCGGTAAGCGCAATCACTTTGCCAACGTCTGTCGATCTTCCCCGGCTGGGTCAGAGGGCCACACCCCCCAGTCTTCAACCGCCGTCATTCACAAGGTGAGCTCTGGGCCAGTGTCATTAAAATCATGCACAGTCAGCATTAATGATGTGTGCATCCCCCTGCTGTTGGACACCGGTGCAAGTGTGTCTCTTCTGAATGTTGATACCTACAGTCAATTTTTCTGTTCACTGCCACTGTCTGCACCCTCAGCTGTCCTCTGTGGGTATGGTGACTCCAAAATCGATCTGGTTGGCTCTCTCCAAGTGACTGTTCGCTATGGAACCAAGCTGGTGCCCAGTGCAGTTTTTCATGTGGCACGCCGTGGGGCCAACCTGATGGGCCTGGACCTGTTCTCCGCTCTGGGGTTCTCCCTCTTAGACACAAGGGGGGCAGCAATCCTGACTGTCGCCATACCTTGGCAGCAGAAGTGGCCATCGCTGTTTATGGGGCTGGGCTGCCTCTCCGCCTTCACCCATCAACCTCTCCTCAACCCTGCTGTGAAATCTGTCATCCAACCACTGCGCCGCATCCCGTTGGCTCTCCGTGATGGGGTCTCCGCCGAGCTGCAACAACTGCTGGAAGCTGGCATCATTGAACCGGTGGACGCGTCACCTTGGGTCTCAAACCTCGGGGTGGCTAAGAAGAAGTCGGGGGGCCTGCGTGTCTGCGTCGATCTACGTGCAGTAAATAAGGCGGTGGTCCCTGATAAGTATCCACTGCCCACCTCAGAAGAACTCACTGCTCAGTTCTATGGCTCTGAGGTGTTCTCCAAGCTCGACCTCAGACAGGGGTACTTACAGGTGCCCCTCCACCCCAGCAGCCGAAACCTCACAGCCTTTGTGACACATGCAGGAGTGTTTCGCTACACCAGGATGCCTTTCGGTCTCAGCTCCGCCCCTAGCTGCTTCCAGAAAATCATGGTCTCCGTGCTGGCTGGCATACTGGGCGTGGCCATTTATCTGGACGATATAGTGGTACATGGGCCCACCAGTGAAATCCACGACAAGCGCCTTAACATGGTCTTCGCAGCCCTGTCCAAGCACAAGCTAACTCTCAATGCTGAGAAATGTGTCCTCTCTGTGCCAGCCATCGACTTCGTGGGGTTCCGGCTGTCAGCGAGCGGTGTAACTCCACTACAATCCAACGTGGACGCCATTCAGGCCATCCCTGAGCCCAGCTCGGCCGCCCAGGTCGCCTCCTTCCTGGGTATGACAAGTTACTACCTGAGGTTTCTTCCCCAGTACTCTGCGACCACAGCCCCCCTGCGCCAGCTGCTGCGTAAGGACGAGCCATGGGTGTGGTCAAAGGCATGCATTGACGCTGTGCGTGATCTCAAGACTCAACTGACTTCACCACCAGTGTTGGCTCACTTCGACATCTCCAGCTCCACCTTTGTGACCTGTGACGCATCAGCCACAGCGATAGGGGCCGTGCTGTCTCAAACCCAGAACGGTGTGGAGAAGCCCATCGCCTTCGCCTCCCGTGCCCTCAACCTGACTGAGCAGTGGTACTTCGTGGGTGAGCGTGAGGCGTTAGCCTGTATCTGGGCTTGTGAAAGGTGGCACCTCTACCTCTATGGCCGCTCCTTCACCCTCAGGACAGATCACCAGGCCCTGACAGCGCTGCTGTCCACATCTGGGACAGGCCACAAACCCCTGAGGCTGCACCGCTGGTCTGACCGCCTCCGCCAGTACAACTTCAGCCTGCAGTTCACCCCAGGCAGAGACAATGTTGTCGCCGACCTGCTCTCTCGCTCTGTCTCCACCCCAGCTCCACAGACGGACACTGACTGTGTGGAAAAGGACATTGTCCAAATGCTACACACACCCCTCCAGGCCACTGTCTCTCTGCAGGAGCTGAGGGCAGCCTCCGAACAGGACCCTGTCCTCTCCCAGCTCCGCACCTACATCCAGAACGGCTGGCCTCACAAGGTCCCAGAGGAGCTGGCTGCGTTCGCCCGAGTCAGACAGGAGCTCTCCTGCTGGAACGACACCTGCGTGGCACGTGGGTTTTGCACAGTGGTCCCAGCTGCTCTCCGTGCACGTGTTTTGAATACGGCGCATGAAGGCCACCTGGGCATTGTGAAACTGAAACAGCTCTGCCGAGACCTGGTGTGGTGGCCGGGGATAGACAGAGATATTGAGGCTCTGGTGAAGGACTGTTCTGCCTGCCTTGTGAGTGGCAAGACTGGCCACCAGGCTCCCCCACCCCTGCAACCTCTCGCCTGGCCCTCTCAGCCCTGGGAACACCTGCAGTTGGACATTTGTGGTGAGATCCATGGAGTTCCCCACCACCAACGCTTCATGGTGGTCGCCTACGATCTACACTCAAAATGGCCTGAACTCACCACTTCCGGCACTGTGACCTCACAGATCATCATCGACTTCCTGGACTCTCTTTTCTCTCGCTGGGACCTCCCAAAGGCCATCACCACTGACAACGGCCCTCAGCTGGTCTCTGCTGAGTTCACTGCTTATCTCGAAAGCAAGGGCATCCGTCATATACGCACTGCGTACTACCACCCCCAGGCCAATGGCGGCGTTGAACGTTTTCACCAGTCACTGAAGAACGGCCTCAGAGCACACATGGCCCAAGGGTGCTCTTTCACGCAGGCCATCCGTCACACTCTGCTGCACTATCGGGCCACACAGCACTCGACCACAGGCGTCTCCCCAGCCTCTCTCATGCTAGGCCGGGAACTGTGCATGCCCCTTGACAGGCTCCGCCCCTCCACACCTCAGGCACCTCCCTCTGGGGTCAGAGCCTCAGTCACTCGTCAGCAGACGCGGATGAAGCAACGGTTTGACCAGTCAAAACGAACCAGGGTGCCAGACATCAATGTGTCAGACTGGGTCAGGGTCCGCAGGCCCCACAGGGACAATAAAATGGCTTCATACTGGTCCTCTCCTCTCCAAGTCACCCGTCAGCTGGGCCCAGCCACTTACCTCCTCAGCGATGGCACTCGGTGGCACTCCAGTCGTCTACGGAAGGTGTCAGCTCCGCCACACACAGCTGGTGACACAACCATAGCCATTCCCTCAGCATGGCAAGACACCCCGGGGCTTCATGCAGCTCCTACACGGGCCCCAGACATTTCTGGGCCTCAGCTTCCCCTGCCATCTCCCTCCCCACCTTGGCCTGCCCAGCCTCAGGCCGCCTCGCGACCTGTTCGCACACGTTTACGCCCTGGCCACCTAGAGGACTTTGTGTCAACCTTTCATGTTTGAAATCCTGCCGGGGGGGGGGGTGTTATGTATGCACACATCGACAGTGCTGCATTTGATTTGGTGCTGTTCTATTGTGCTGGGATCGATTGGTGATGCCTGCGGGCTCTGGGTTGTTTGATCGGGTCTGCCTTTGATGCTGTGTCAGTCGAAATAAAGAATGCCACGGAGAGGTTGTGTCGAGCGACAGCGCTGTGTCCTGACGTGATTTAAAAATACAATAGAATCGTCTCACCGTCGTCAGAGGGGGAGGAGAAGCTGCCTGCAATGGAGAAGCTGTAGCCTCCTCTGTTGTTCTCACCGGCGGTATTTCACTTTCATTGGGCGGCTCAGTCGGTGCTGGAGCAGGTGTGATTTCCTCCTCCTCCATCCGTGGCTTTTAAAAAAGTGGAAGATTGAACTTTGTTTCGCCATTGTATAAGTTATGGCTAACTGTTGGCTATTGGCTAGTTAGCAGCAGTGAAAAATACAGAGCGTGATGGTATGCGCGCTCAGATTTTGCAGTTCTACGTACGTAAAAGGGGCCGGCCTAAGTGCTTGTAAGCCAGCGTGATTGGGTGGGCCTGGGCTTGAAATGGGTGGTCCTGTGACAGGCCAGGCCCACCCCTGGTTACGCCCCTGACTCAATCTTGAGAAGGCCCAGATGGCACAACTGAGATGATGGTGTATTTCAATGTCAATGTTGGCTTTGGAGGAGAGAAGGCTGCCAAGATATGGGAACTGTTCCACGTTTTCGAGTCTAGTGTTGTCTACAGAGATGGATGGAGGCAGAGCAGACGTATCTCTGTTGGGTCGGGGTTGGGAGAGGATATGGGTCTTTTTGGTGTTAATGGCCAGGCCAAGCTGCTTGTATGCCTTTGCAAAGGCATCCAGTATGCTCTGTAGTTCCTGTTCTACAAGGGACTAAGGCATTGTCATCAGCGTACTGCTGCTCAATAATAGATGTGGTGGTGGTTTTAACTTTAGCCCTAAATCTGTTATTATTTGGAAGATTTCAATCAGATCTGTATATGATTTTGACTCCCTAAGGCAGATGGGGACCCATGAGGTGGAGGATGGTGGCAACGAAGACAGAGAAACAAGGTTGGGGCAATGACACAGTCTTGTTTAACCCCTGTGTGGACCTTGAAGGACTTTATCTTATCTCCAACTGCTGAGTATTCTAGCTGACATATTAACCTTTAATAGTCATAGTACTCTGATATATTTGTCGGGGCAGCCTATTTTTGGCAGAACTGGCCAGAGGGCTTGGTGGTTTACAGAATCAAAAGCTACAATGTACAATGGTTGATTCTGTTCCTGGGCGTTTTCATTAAGTTAGCAAGCAGTAAAAACCATGTTCATGGTGCCTCTTTTAGGATGAAAATCGCTCTAGGATTCTGGCAGCATTTCCTCTGATATTGGGAGGAGTCTGTTAGCCAAGACCATAGCCAGGGCTTTCCTTGTGGTGGAAAGCAAGGACATGTCACGGTAGTTTCCACACTCAACTTTGTCCTCGTTCTCAAAGATTTAGAGACAATGAGTGCATCCCTAAGTTGCACAGGGATTTCCTATTTTTCACATATTTTAAGGAATAGGGCATGGATATGTCTGAGGAGTGTAGATCCACTTACCCTCAGTACTTCTGCTGGTATTCCATCAGAACCAACAGCCTTGTTGATTTTCATCTTCCTGATGGCATCCTTTACTTCTCTTAGACCAGGTGGTGCTGCCATGTCCTTCTCTTTGGGTTGTTGGGGGAGTTGTTGGAGGGCATCCATCTCAGGGCTAGAGTCCCTCTTTAAAAGGTCCTGGTAGTGCGCTTTCCACCTCTCCTTTGATTGACTCATTGTCTGTTAGCAGTGTGTGCCCATCTTTGGAGCGAAGGGGGGGTTAGACCGCGGTGCCTGGGACCATATATATTTAATTTATATAGTGCTTTTCTAGACACCCAAAGCACTTCACATTGAAGGGGGTAACTCACTTCAACCACCACAATGTGTAGTGCCCACCTGGGTGATGCACAGCATCACCATTACCATTACCCCATAATGTGCTATGGACATTAAAATCACCACAACATATCACTTTCACTAAATGTACAATGAGCTCATCCATTAACTCTATTGAAAGCTTCTTACATGGATTGTAAAAGTTAACAACTTTAACATTTCCCTCTCTTGTCCAGATGTCAGTTACTAAATATTCCAACTCTGTTCCTTTTCCCAAAACTCTATATTGCATCCCTTGCTCCAAATATATAATACAACTTCCTCCATTGCCCTCCCCTCTATCTCCGCGGAAACTATCATATTCTTTGATACATTTAAAAAAAGGCTAATTTTGGTTTAAGCCAGGTTTCCCGAAAAATTATTTCTGGTTTCTTTTCAAGATCTTTGATGAATCCTTTAAATGCTTGGCCATTCGCTAACAAACTTCTTGCATTCCATTGTAAAAAAAATCAGATTGTCCTATCACCTGGTCCTCCTGGCTTTCCATCGACTTCAAGTCTTTTATTAATATGCTCCCAGGATACATCTTTTGTACCCAAAAACTTCTCAGCTCTCAGCTCCCTTCACAATTATTTTAATTTTCTGCTTTGTGTTTGACTTGATCTGAACAGTCGAAAACATAGGCAATGAACAGAATCAGTTTATTCCCTGTCCATGCTGTTAGTGTTCTCTGTTTGACCGACTTCTGATTTCAAAGGTTGATTAACTTTTTCCATTTCATCACTTCTCCTTTTTCCTTGTGCCCTCTTCACTGCTTCTGCAAAGCTTATGTTGTTAATAACTTTCACTAACCCATTTTCCACAGCCCTCTTTCTGACTTCACAACCACCATATGTTACCCTGTGTTGTCCACCAAAATTACAGCACTTTTCTTGCACATTATCTCTGCAATCTTCAGTTCTGTGCTCACCTCCACATTTGGGACACCTCTGCTTTCCTTTGCAAACTGCTGCTATATGCTCATATCTCTGGCATTTGTAATAGCGAAGCGGAGGAGGGAAATAGGGCCTAACTGGAAAGCTCATACATCGGATTTTCACTTTTTCTGGAAGTACAGACTCCTGAAACTCCAGAAGCACAGACAAGCTATCAACTCTTTCGCCATTGTTTTCAGCAATCTCTTTATTCTGCTCACCTCACCCCCACAAATACTCTATTTGAGTCTTTCAGGGTCTTCATCCACAGGAATACGTGTTATCACTCCCCGTGTCACTCTGCTTTCACCAAGAATCTTTCTTTCACTTATCATTTTCTTGCAAATACATTCAATATGCAAGGCTTTGTTTTTCTAATCTTCCGTTTTACACATTTCCAGCTGGTGGGTGGCACGATGGCGCAGTGGTTAGCATGGTCGCCTCACAGCAAGAAGGTTCTGGGTTCGAACCCCGGGGTAGTTCAACCTTGGGGGTCGTCCTCTGTGTGGAGTTTGCATGTTCATTCTCCCTGTCTCTGTGTGGGTTTCCTCTGGGTGCTCCGGTTTCCTCCCACAGTCCAAAGACATGTAGGTCAGGTGAATCAGCCGTGTGTGTGTGTGTGTGTGTATGTGTGTTGGCCCTGTGTGATGGCCTGGTGGCCTGTCCAGGGTGTCTCCCCGCCTGCCGCCCAATGACTGCTGGGATAGGCTCCAGCACCCCCGCGACCCTGAGAGCAGGACAAGCGGTTCGGATAATGGATGGATGGAAGTTTCCATCTCTCAAAACCTTAGCCATTTCCACCTCTCCTAGCTTTTTTAATTACCTAGACAATGCTAACGGAGTAAGGTTGACATGCTCATCTTTTTTCTGAATTTGAGGTTTATTTTAAAATCCTCCCTCACAACCTTTTGCTGAACAACTCTCCTGTCTTCATCTGAACTGTTCTCTTCCAAGCTGCTTTTATGTCTTTGACTTATACAACTCGCCTATTCCCATTTCCTTGTCCTCCCCTACTAGAAACTTGAGACCCGCCATCAAACTCCATATCATCATCCTTTTCATCTACCTGAGTCACCATCCTGATCCAGTCACACAGCGGTTTATGCCAACCGCCAAGTCCAAAGTCCAGAAAATCACTGTCAAAAGCCAAAAAAACTACCGTGCCGTCACAATCCGTCAAACTGACAACTGCGTTAACCATTTCTCCACGTCGCCCGAAAATCCCCTCGTCAAACTCTCCTCTCTAGAAAAAAGCCCCCCTCCGTCTCTCCCGTCGTGAGCACTCCCCCTTGGCCTATTCACCTTGAGTGACCGTGACCCTACCAGGAGCCAAGCTCCGGATGGCATAGCTCTTGGCTTCTCCACGATGGTGAGGTGGTGATCCAGGAGAAGTACAATCACTTTTTGGCATGACCCCTATGTCACCGGCTTGCTCATGACATCGAACATGACACAGAAAGACATTCTCGCCTACTGGCAATGGGAAAGGGGTCAATCGCTTATTTTTAGCGGGTTACCCCCCCTCCCCCCCGTTTAAAAAACCCACTTCTACGCACTGATTTTGGTGGAAAAGAGTAAAGCTGATTCTTGTTTAACAGTGTGTATACTCTATTGTTGCAGAAAATTCTGAGTGAGTTGGAGTTGAAGCAATTATGATAATGCTATAGCTCCAGTGTACCATGGTGTTTTTTTTCTTTCAGATAACCAATGGCCAATCGCAATTTCCATCTTGGCTTTCTTTTTGGCTTTGCTGTTGGTTGTAGTTATAATTTGCACCTGCATAGGTAAGACATTATTCTCATCAGTTTAACACAGAATTAAACTCACGCACAAACAAGCATGCATACGAAAATTTGTAAAAAAAAAATTCCTGACATGGCATGTCATTTCTTAAGAATTTACACCACATCTGTCCCCACTTGCGACATGTGGCCAATTTATATCACAACATGCTGGGTCTTCTGCATTCTGTACTGCATGTAATCTAACAATGGCCCTCAGGCTGTCCTGTTTCATGTTTTCTAGTTAGTCCGGGCATAATCTACCTTCATGGTTTTGTGTGACATAACTGCTTGCTATTTTGGATGCAACAGGGTTGTGGCTTAATGGCATCTACTGAAACCAAAGTGGATGACAGAATTATCCTATTCTTTGCAATCATATTTAGGGCAAATGGTTTCTTTGTAGGATGTTGTTAAGGGTTGTACAAGGAAGGGGTAGAGAGAGATTCAGCTGCAGTATAAATAAAAAGTAATATTTCTAAATTAATGCGCTCTTTTATGTTAGGCTTGTTCATTTTACTGTGTTTAATTCATTCCCTTGCCCTCTCTCGTGCTAACTTCCTTCCTCTTTCGCTGTCTCTTCCATGGGCTGTTTCTCAGTGGTTTTGCGTTTAAAAAATGCAAGAACTGCAGCTGTTGAGGACAACAGAGAGGTTCGTATTTATTTGCATTCATATCGTGGGAAAACAGTTAAATCAACCACTCACTCCCAACACACCTCATTGCTCAGTTTGAGTATAAGGTGAAATCATCATGGAGGGCATTGATACTGCTTGGGTTGGGGGTTTGACCCCCACTGGGGTCACACATTGTACAACTGCAGGTCTCCATCACTTTCTTTGAATTCAGATTTCTGAACAACAGTGAAGGCTTTTTTTTATGATTGGTTTTATTTACTGGATGCTACGATGTACAGTTTGTGTGTTGTGTATGCACTCTGCACTATTCAGGTACCGTTATTCTTCCAACTCTTCATAACAAAGTCCACTCTTCTTCTGCAGGACATTCATGACTATGAGGATATATCAGATTTGGCAACTTTGCAGCTCTCAGTTGTGAAACCTCCTGGAGACCCCTCCGAATCTCTCCTCTACAGCAACCTTTTGCTCAAAACCAGCCCTGATGAACACAGCAAAGTTCACCTGTCTGCTAGTGAATATTCAACTGTCAAGGACATCCAAGGCCCCACCTTCTCTTCTGTCACTGACTTGTCCACATCTTGTCAGGAGCCTCTCTATTCGACTGTGGACAAAACCCAACCGCAGGAGTTTGGGCAGAGCTAACCAGTTTCTGTCCATACCTGAGAGATGCACAGTAACTTTGCCATAAGCCCTGAATTCCCCAATACTACTTAATCCTCATTGTTTGAGCCAAATGGATGTTGGAGCCTTTGTTGTTGGTTTCCCACAGTGTACCCAGAAGCCATATCTCTACCTTCCCGTCCCTACAGCCAAGAAATTATATCATACCCACAGTATCATGCCCAATGAATATTTGGGTATGAGAGTCAGGAACCAGTAGACATCTCTACCAAAGAGAGGAAAAGGTGCACATGTATTCAGACTATAAACAATGTGGTAAGTAAAACCCCAATGGATTTTACTTACTTTTGGGACCGAGTTAATTATATTGTGATTAAACGTTCATATGACTCAAAACTAGAAAATGGACCATAGTTCATGATCATGGCATCATTTTGAGCAAAGTCTGCTCACCACATTGTTTATAGTCTGGATGCATCTCCGCTCCTCATTTGTTGAGCACTTTATCTACACCACTGATGGTTTCAGGAAAAAAAGAAAAGAAAAAAAAAGCTTCTTTTTTTTCTTCTTTACATTGCATTCAGATATGTTACAATAGTACAGTTAATCATCAAATTTTGCATTTTTGTGTGTTGGGTCTGGTTGCTACAGTAATATATCCTATAGAGAACAGGCCACCACGATTATTTGACAATTGAAGACAGGCCAGCCTCTTTGGTGTACTATGTATGATGTAGATGCTTATTCACAAAAAAACCCCTAAAAAACTTTCTCATGATGCCTAGTTTTGTAAAATGCACATTTTCACTCTTAAACATGGGAACATATCTTTTTTGGGGTGAATTTATTTTGCCAAATAAAGATTTCTGCTCACCATCATATGAAGAAGTATTCTATAAACCTGGCTTTGTGCATGTTTATTCCTCATATTTCAAAAGGCACGTTGGTGTGTGAGTTAAATTGTGTGTGGAAATAATCTGACTTGAGTCATTTATCTTCAGAGCAAGATTAAGCTTTCTTGCATCGTATTTTGATGCTGTAAGTGATGAGAGCAGGCACTACCCATGTGTTTTCTTTGGTTTAGCTTGGTTTTGTCAGAACATTGAAGGTATCGAAAAGAAACCAAAGATGTGATGTCTGAATTTTTATGCACCCCTTTGAGAGAAATTTAATAAACCATCCTGGAAATAGGTGATGATGAATATTTTTATTTATTCCACTGCCATAGTAAAACGGATATCATGGCTCTGATTTTTGTTGCAGGTTTTTTTTCTTTTGTTATTTCTGTCGTCGATTTTTCTGATCATTTCTTGGAACATCATCCTGGGACCGGTATGACAAATGAACCGAGAGGAGGCAACAGCTGGATGAAGCCAGGCTAGGTGGACTTGAGAAAAGTAAATATTCCTACAATCTGATAAACTTAGTTCTGATTTCAAAGCCCTGATTGAAGTGTCGTCCTTTTATAGCTCAGGCAGTTAAAATAATGTTTGAAAGACACCGTCATCCTAGTGTTAAACTGGTAAAATTCAAATTCCCACTTTTTGGAACACAGAGGTTCAGCTTAGTAATCACATTTATTGTGATATCCACTTATCAAATAATCTATTTGTTGAATAAATAGACTGTCAGTTACCACACATTAAAATGGAAAGTGTGGTTTTTAATTTTGTATTCCCAATTAAAATCGAAATATTTCTAGTGGGAAATACGCAAATGCGGTTGAAAAAATACACTGACGGCTCTGTGTAATCAGCTGGAAATGTAAGACCTGATAAAGGAAAGGTGATTTAAAAAATGATGGTTGATGATGATGGGTGATGTGTATCTGCTGAGTGATGTCTATATGTTTTAAGTACCGATTTCACAAGCATTGGAAAGGTGTCACATGGTAAATAGTTATTAAAAGGGCCAATTGTTTTTCGAGTGTAAGTCAAGAATCCAGGTTTAGCTCATATCCATGCTCTCTGCTTGCCCGAAACTGCCACCCTCCCCACACTGGACGCTCTGGTAGATGGACGCCATGTCTGCATTGGTTCTGATCTGGTTGGCGAAGTCAGCCATGCTGGGGCTGTTCTCCACCTCGGGCAATGCTAACAGGGCGGCAACAGCGCGCATAGCCGAACGCCGGAGCTCCTCCTGTTTTTCAAACTCCTGTTTCACCGAGCCGGCCTTAACCTGTGGAAAAGTAAGAGATGGGGTGGGGGAGTTAGGTAGAGGTGTGTGTGTGTGTGTGTGTGTGTTACCTTTGAGGTGCATGTAGCTTTAAGTGGTTCCACCAGTCTGTCCAGTCTTTGAAGAACAGCAGTGGGACACAGAGAGGCTAGTCTGGCCAGCATCAAGAAGGTGAGCATCTACACACACAACCAATGTCAGATACAAACAAAGACGCAATCATATACACACATAGACACAGGCACAGAACAAACCCAAAAAGAAACACAGGAGGGTGAATAGGGAGATGGGGGGAAAAGAGAAGGGGATGGGGGGAAGGAAAGAAAAGGAAAGACGAGGTAATTTTTCTATTCAAAGTCACAGAAACAAAGCTATGTGAGTCATGTATATCAGACTGTGTGTGTGTGTGTTTGCGTTTGGTTTCTGTGTTCCTCCACCTACCCTGATGTCATAGTGGTCTTTGAGTCCTTCCTCCACATGGTCCAGGAACACCAGCACGTCCAGCCCGTCCAGACAGCTGTCCAGTAGAGTGTACATGCATTCAAATGCCGCCTTACGTACGTCCAAACCGTCATCCACTGTGTGCTTAAACGGACCCATCTCAACCTGCAACACAAAGGCAAAGCTGTGTAACCGGGTACATAGACAGGTGAATTTTGATTTTTTGATTTTTTTTGAGATACTTTATTGATCACCGTGGGGAAATTATGCTCTGCATTTGACCCATCCTATTATATAGGAGCAGTGGGCAGCCGCAGTGCAGCACCCAGGCCCAACTCGAGTTCTTCTTGCCTTGCCTCGGTCAGGGGCACAGACAGGAGCACTAACCCTAACATGCATGTCTTTTTGATGGTGGGGGAAACCAGAGTACCTGGGGAAAACCCCCCGCAGGCACGGGGAGAACAAGCAAACCCCACACAGAGGATGACCTGGAATGACCCCCAAGGTTGGACAATCCCAGGGGTCGAACCCAGGACCTTCTTGCTGTGAGGCGACCACGCTAACCACTGTGCCACCACGCTGTATTCTGAATATATTCACATAAACACAAATACACAGATGTACAGACCAACGTATGCAAATTAACACACATACCAAAAAAAGCCTGTATTTATCCAATACAGAGTACCAGCTAAAACACACAGTGGCTAATGCAATACTAATTCATGCTTTTTGCTGGATAGAGGGAGGATGGGGGACAGTTTTTATGTTTAACACTATATAACAAAGTAACAAACACAATGGTTAGCCGACAAAAGTTTTGGGGCAGATTTAAAATCAATTTAGTGCAGCTCTGGCGGGGTCTCGTTTGACCAATGACTGTTTAACCATTCAGTGACATCTTCCATTATTTTAGCCAGTCAACCCACCTCTCTGATGAGGTCCTTCCTGATCTGTGTCTCCTTATAGAGGTGAGGCAGCACGGTTGCTAACAGACCACGGATCAGGGATGGCTTATTATGGGCTGCCGAATTGAACATCACCAGTGCGACACGGCGTACATTGATGTCACCATCCTGCAGAGTCTTCAGAAAGTCCCCTGGCAAACAGAGACGACATCATTGTGTGTGTGTGTGTGTGTGTGTGTGTGTGTGTGTGTGTGTGTGTGTGTGTGTGTGTGTGTGTGTGTGTGTGTGTGTGTGTGTATGTGTGTGTGTATTACCTATGCAGTCTTTAAGGAGGGCGTCTATGGGTGCAGGCTGGTCAACAATAGTGAATTTGACAGCTGTTACTACAGTACTGCGTGCCAGAGGAGAGCCTGCAGAAGAAAATATGCTTGGGTTTCACACTACTCAAAGATCCGCATCGGATTTTTATTCAGGGTCAAAGGTCCAGAACTATTGGTGATAACAAAATAATGCTAAATCAATCTATTTCTGACTTTTAAGAAACATACATCATTCAAGTTCAACACAGTCAAGACACTCAAAATACATTCGAGCTTAGTGGGAGAAATGGCATGGCTTGCCTGCAATCCGTTGCTTGAAGCCAGGCACAAAAGGTGTGATTGCCAGCCGGAGGTACCGCTCTACTCTGCCTCTGACTGGCTCTAAGCCCAACAAAAACTCACATACTGGTAGGCTACTCATTACTGTCATTTATGGTCACAGTAGTTTCTCTTCTCGCCTCTGCTCTTCGTGTTTCTACGAGCACGAGACTCAGCTCATCCACACACACACACACACACACACACACACACACACACACACACACACACACACACACACGGAGTGGAGCAGAGGACAGACAGTGAACCAGGCGAAGTGAAGATAGCGTGCGATAAATGCGTCGCACCACCCCCAAAGCAAATATTCCAGTGTAACATAAATGTGTGAACTCGGCAGCAACAACGCACAAATTAGAAAACGTTACACTTCATATCGTATTCATAACATAATGTATGGGCTGGGTCTGTATTGACTAGCTGTTCGGTCCGGATGCCGATCGAGGTCCGGACTTTGAGAAGCCCTGTGCAACATGACAGCAAGGTATTTGGGTTGTCAAATACACATACACAAAAACAAGCAGTGGCATAACACACGCAGGTGACACACCTTCTGACCGACCCATGCCACTTGTTAGGTCTTTGACAGCAAGCTTGTGTACATCCTCCCCACCCCCTAAAATACAACCCCAACAATGTCAACTGCATCATCTTCTTCTTCATCTTCTTCTTCTTTCAGCTTGTTCCCTGTTCCTCAGGGGTCGCCACAGTGGCTGTTATAGTTTCCATTGGTACCCTGTGAGGGCACAGCACCAATGGTGGTCGTATCGTCTAACACACAAAAATGATCACCACATCTTCTCGCACATCTTACCGATATTGAGTTGCTGTTTAAGCCTGGGAAGGAGTTGGGCAGAGTTGACTAAGGTCAGTTTGCCCAGACATTCAGCCACCAGGTTCCTGGTGCCCTCCTCCTGACACTGGCAGTTCTGAAACAGTAAAGCCCATATAGACTCCACATGGGGTGACAGACTACAGGCTGGACAGGCACTGGAGGGATGGATATCAGAGCAAGAGGAGAAGCATGGAAGGGGATCAGGAGATAGGAGGAGAGAGGAAAAGAGGAGGAAAAGGAGGGAAAGGAAAGAAAATGAAAATAGAGTCAATTTAAATGTATTTGTACAGCCCTGAAATCACTGTTATGGTCTCAGAGGACTTTAATTCATATGTAAAGACGGCTGGTTATAATTAAAAAGCTAAGGCTGAATAAATTTGAATTACACAAGCTGTGAGGAGGGGAGAGAATGACAGGAAACACTGGAGAAAGACAAGGTCAAAGAGAGGCGAGCGTAACACACACACACCTGATGACTTCTTTGAGAGAATGCAGAAATAGGTATTGTCTTTTCGGCTGCGAGCTGATTTCCTTCAGCAGGAAGGGCAGGTAGTCATTAAGACTGCCCACCGCCATGCTGCCTAAAGCAGAGGATGCAGCTGCCTTCACCTAAAACAGATGTTAGCCGTTACTGAAAAGGGGAAGCAGCCTCTTTAAATAACAACTTTCCAAATAGTCGGTTTCTTTTTCTGAACTTAATTTGTCTAAGAAAGAGTCTGGCTGAGCACGTGTGCCGTGTCAGCAAACAGGTGCCTGCTGCGCAGTACAGCTAGTCTCTTAAGATTGTTCATACGCAGCTACATCACAGCAAATAGCAGTTAAGTGCCTTGCAAAATGGCATCCTGATGATAACTGTTTGGGGAGAGGGAAGGCCTGACATTTCTCCTAGCCTATAGCCAGCTTTGTGTACTTTCACGGTATCCAGTCATCTCCTGTAAATCTGCCGAATACGAAACGGCATATAAATAAATTGGAATTAAAGAGCCCTGCCACGAGGTGAGAATGTGTTGGCATGTGTGCCCTGCTATGGAGCAATGACTACTTGAGGTTATATTGTGTCCTTCTGTGCAGTGGCTGCTGGGATCTGCCCCAGTCCCCTGCAAACCTAAATTAGATTAAGTACAGAGAATGGATGATGCAACACAATGTAATGCACTAGCAAAGAGCAAAGAGATGACTTATAAATGCTGCAAGGTCATTAACAATATAAGTTAAACTTAATTTTATTGCACAACACCCCTGTTTGTGTGGTGATAGCTGGAACAGCGGCACTGTGGTCATCATGCTGAGGGTCCTTGAGTAAGACACTGAACTGAGACTCTGATACAGCAGCTCGTGACCTTTGACATCTATGACATCTATGAGGTGAGCTTACAGAAAGGCTAATCTCCCTCTCGGAAACAAGTACAGTATCATCCAGCATATTACCTGGGTACCAGAAACACATTCGGATTTTACATCTGATTCTAGTTCCAAGTATTACCTCCTCACTGGTGGAGGAGAATGCCTCCAGGATGACTCCCTGCAACTCCTTACTCCCTCCTAGACTCCCACTCCTCCCCACTTCTCCCAGACACAGCAGGGCCAAAACACGGGCTGGCTCAGGGGACCCAGGGTTTTTCATCTGGAAACAGGGGAGAGGAGAGGAGAGGAGGGGAGGAAGGTACAGGAAAGGAAGGTAGGAGGACGGCAGGGGAGTATGGAATGGAATTTTTTCACAGTTTGAATAATGAAAGTGAGGATAAAACAGTGCGTACTATAGCACAATATAGGTATGGTGTTATATAGTATAGTAGACTAGAATGAATAGTATTATAGAATTTTAGAATAGTAGAATAGAATTTTACAGTATAGTATAGCATAGCAGAGTACAGTGGAGTGGAGTGCTGTGTTGCTCTAGCAGTGTGTTCACACATTCAGCCGCACGCATTCAATGAAACTCTCTCTGGGTTTTACTGACTCCTGTCCCTCTCTCACCAGAAGCACTCATTGAAAATGATGACAAACAAATTCAGCAGCTTCTGAGAAAAGCAGAAGATTACGTGTGTGTGTGTGAATTAATTGTAAAGCGCTTTGAGTGGCTGTTGCAGCTAGAAAAGTGCTATATAAAATGCAACTTGAGTGACTGATTTAGATAGATACTTTATTTTCCTACAAGAGGATACAACAGAGCTTTGCATACAGTTGCGATGACCCCTGCTGGTAGGCAGCAATGTCTGCGTGTTAACTGGTAGATTAATTGTGGGATGGTTTAATCAGTGCCTTCTGGGGAAACCTGGGTCAAGTGTTCCCAGATTACAAATTTAGGCCCTCTCTCTCTCTCTCTCTCTCTCTCTCTCTCTCTCTCTCTCTCTCTCTCTCTCTCTCTCTCTCTCTCTCTCTCTCTCTCTCTCTCAATTCAATTCAATTCAATATGTGCTTTACTGGCATGACATACGTGTACATATTGCCAAAGCATGTAAAACAACAACAACACAATACAACAATGATTATAATAATAACAGCAACAACAACAATGATTATGATACTAAACAACAACAGTAGCACATTGGGTGCCGTCACCCACTGTCTCTCAGGTTGTGGCAGGAAAATATAAATCTTGCTGCAATGCTCATCGCTGGCCCCCCTCCCAGGACCACCCGCAGCTTACCTGAGTCTTCCATTTCCTGGTACTCTGTAATCACATGTTCCAGTTCCTTGACAAAAGCCCAGCGCTGTTTTTCAAATTTTTCACATTTAAGGAGGAAGGGCACCTCTGTCTCCACCTCATCTGTCATGCACTGACCACATGTTCGTTGCTCTTTTGGCAACCACATCTTTTTGTGTCTCCCCTTTTCAATGGCTAGACTGTGGTCACTGAGCCTGTATTTGGTGAGGATCTGTCGCTGCTTCCTGTCTCTGACAGTTAAGAGGTATTCTTCCAAAGCACAGTTTGTTTTTAGGGCCCGATAGACTTCTAGTTTGTTTTGAGTTTTGATTTCAGCGTTTTATAGCCTGATTTATCCTCATGTTTGTTTGGAATGTAGTGCTGGCCTGAGGTTGGTTGGTCTTAGTATTAGTAAAGGGTTAGTGAGCCTCAGAGCCAGCTGCTTCAGGGGACTCTTTTCAGGGTTCAGTTCTTGGGTTCTCTCTCTCTCTCTCTCTCTCTCTCTCTCTCTCTCTCTCTCTCTCTCTCTCTCTCTCTCTCTCTCTCTCTCTCTCTCTCTCTCTCTCTCTCTCTCTCTCTCTCTCTCTCTCTCAATAGGCACCCTCTTTGATGATGTGGCAGACTTAGTTTCTCCTTGGTTCCCCTTCACTTATTTTATGCATTCTACCACATTAACACACCATGCTTACCCTCCATGTGACAACCTGGCTTTCGGGCCATGACAAATATGCGAGACACATTGTTTCCATGATTAAACCATTCATCCATCCATTATCCAAACCACTTATCCTGCTCTCAGGGTGGCGGGGATGCTTGAGCCTATCCCAGCAGTCATTGGGCGGCAGGCAGGGAGACACCCTGTACAGGCCACCAGGCCATCACACAAGGCCGACACACACGCACACATTTATACCTAAAGGCAATTTAGTGTGTCCGATTCACCTGACCTACATGTCTTTGGACTGTGGGAGGAAACCGAAGCTCCCAGACAAAACCCACGCAGACACGCGGAGAACATGCAAACTCCACACAGAGGACGACCCAGGACACCCCCCAAGGTTGGACTACCCCGGGGCTCAAAACCAGAGCCTTCTTGCTGTGAGGCGACCGTGATATTTTACCAAAACGTTTCTTTCTTTCTTTAATTACCCCACATCTTTTTGGGTGGCACTTGTGTTTGTACAGCACTATGGACCCTTAAATACTCAAGAAGTTCTTTGCCTCCTTAAACCTCAGTGTGGACATTTCTTTTGTTTGTCCATCAGTGTGCGGGTATTTTTCTATATCTCATCTTACATGCATTCAGCTCAGCATCTGTTTAAAGACCTAGTCTTTTTGGACTGTTTGACAAGAGTGCGAACTATTTTCCTATTCTGTGGTATGTGTGTAAAATTAATGTGTTTTCCATACCACGTTTGACGGCATTGAGGGTGGTGGTCAGGTAGTTAAATATGTATTTGCACATTTGCGACTGGAAAACACATTAAATTGGTGAAATATGTATCCCCAAACCAAGCTTTGTGGTGTGTGAAGAGTATAAATCAGCAGTGCGTTAATTTTTAAAAAAAAATTACATTTCCTTTATTAAACCCCTTGGGGAAGTTTCGTTAACTGCAAATGAACCCATCCTAGCTGTGATCTGTGTAGCTAGGAGCAGTGGGCTGCTGTCTTCATGCTGCGCCCGAGGACCAACTCCAGTTGTTTTCCCATTGCCTTGCTCAGGGGCACAGACAGGAGTGTAAACCCTAACATGCATGTTTGTTTTGATAGTGGGGGAAACCGGAGCACCCGGAGAAAACCCACCGCAGACACGGGGAGAACATGCAAACTCCACAGAGGACGACCTGGGATGACCCCCAAGTTTGGACAACCCCAGGGTTCGAACCCAGGCCCTTCTTGCTGTGAGGTGACAACACTAACCACTGGACCACCATGCCATCAGAGTGTTTAGTAGGCAGATTGGTTGAATATCAATGAATATCCAAAAGAAGGTTAACTTTATGGCAGTATGGCAGACTTAGTTTCTCCTTGGCTCTCCTTCACTTATTTTATGCATTCTACAACATTCACACACAGTTCTTACTCTCCACGCACACCCAACATCACTGACCCTACTGACATTTACATCCCATGTTTTGTGATCTTTTGTTATACTGACATTTCAGTTACTTTTGTGAAATAAATTACTTGGTTTAATCTTTGAAACGATGTGTCTTATATTTGTCATCGCCCAAGAGCCAGGTTGTGACACAGTGAATACATGTACACATACTATACATACCTCACGACATGCATAGAGAACGGGAAGACAGCAAGATATTAACACAAGAGTTTAGAGGTTGAGAGAGTTAAGAACTTCAATGGCAGACAGAAAAAAACTGCCTTTAAAGCAGGCCATCTCCAGGTGAGGGACCTGTACCTGAGACCAGATGGAAGCCATGTGAAGAATGGGTTAAGGGGTTGAGTGAGCTCTTGGGTTATGGTTGGTGCTCTGCATATCATGGGTTTGCTTACACTACATTGCAGTTGCTCACATACAGTCAACACAAACATGCACACACAATGAACCCACCTCCTGCATAAGTCCAGCCACCATGCCCGGTGTTTCTTTGGGGCATGCGGCAGACAGTGCAGCCACACAGCGGGCCACAGAGTGGTAGGACTGCCTGTGTATGGCAGGGCTCTCTGGATGGGCCTTAGCACTGTGGAAGGGCCCTGTTAGGAACTTCAACAACTGGCTAAAGACAGAGGAAGAGAAGAGCAATGGGATGGAGAAGAGGGGAGCGCAACAAGAAACACAATGGGGGAGCAAAAAGCAGAGGAGGGAAGAAGTCATCCCAGGAAGAATAGAAGTAGAGATCCAAATAAAGGACGGGGAAAGCAATGGAAGAAAAAGAGAACCATAATTAAAAAAAAGGCTTTTTTAAAAATGTATTGAGCTGATTTTATATAATCAAACACACACCTAAACTCTTACTAAGGTCCAGAAAACCGCTTTAATGGGGGATCTTATTCCCAGATTTTTTTTTTAAACTTTGGGGACTTTTGAGTCAAGTGATAATGAAAAATCTGAATCACTTATCAATGAATATAAAGACAGTCACAGACAGGCACATATCCTCACCTATAGCCCAGGTTACTGGTTTTGGACAGAACCAACACCTGCAGAAACTCTAATATGGCTGCCAGTGCACCCCCTTGGAGCAGTGGAGAATGGACTAGTCTGAATATCCCCGGTAACAAAGATGATGTGATCTTAGCCAGGGAGGAAGGGCAAGCTTTGGCAATGCATGTCAGCAAGGTTATGGATACCTAGAGGCAAAAAATAACAAACATAATATATTTAATAAAAAATATATTATTATAATAATCAATCAATCAATCAACCAATCAAGTTGCATTTGAATTTTCATCACCATGAAAATTGTAAAAAAAAAGCAAAATCTTTTAAAATAAAATAAAATTTCAAAATTTCAAAAAAAATCTCGTCTCTCATTTCAATCCTATACACTTCTACCCCATTTCTATCTCTCTCCCCTCATCCCTCTTTCCCTAACCCACCTGTGATACGTGCATGTCACTCTCATCCACCAGGGAGGGCAGTTCAGCCAGAACGGGCTCCAGCGCAGCAGGTTTGATATTGGAGGCATGGTGGCTGACCAGGGCTGTGAGGCATTCAAGTGTGCCAAGCTTCAGCGCCCGCTGGTTTTTCCTCAAGAAGGACCCCAACACAGGCAAAGCCTCGGGCAGGATGGAAGACAAGTTAATCTGAAAAGCAAAAAGAAAGCAAGTTAGCAGAGAGATGGAGAGGAAGAGAGAAGGCTAACTATGTTTCAGTAACTATAACCATTTTGTTGTGTTACTTCAGTGGTAATTTTGTGGACAAATACAACTTAGGACAGAGACAGATGGAAAAATGGAGAAGATGAAAGAGGGACAGATTAAAAATGGAGATATATTTCCTCGAAGGCAATTAGTGTTTGAAATAAATGCATATGACTAACTATGCAGAATGGACACATTCTACATGTTGTCCTTAGATGAGATGATGCTCGGTGGATTCGCAATATGGACTTGGTGTCTCCAAATTATTCTGTGAAAATATGTGTAATTTAACGGCTTAACATTTTTGACTGACATATGTCTTGCAAAAACTAAAAAATAAGTTTAGTGTGCTGGATTTATCATATGCCGAGAGCCTTACCAAAGTCCAACTGAAGTTAGACATGAGACATTTATAATATGTTTAGGAGAAAATTAAGACTTTAAGTTATTAATTACGTTTAATTTTTAGTCCTCTTGGGGAAATTCACTTACTACAAATCAACCCATCCTGGCTGTGATCTGAGAAGCTAGGAGCAGTGGGCTGCTGCCTTCATGCTGAACCCAGGGACCAACTCCAATTATTTTCCCTTTGCCTTGGTCAGGGGCACAGACAGGAGTATAAATCCTAATATGCATGTTTCTTTTGATGGTGGGGGAAACCAGAGCACCTACAGAAAACCCACCACAGAGACAGGAGAACATGCAAACTCCACACAAAGGACAACCCCTGAGGTTGGAAAACCCCAGGGTTCGAACCCAGGACCTTCTTGCTGTGAGGCAACATCACTAACCACTGGGCCACCATACCACCCAAACAAGCTTGTAGAGTACATTGTATAAACCAAAAGCAGAACCAGGTTTGGGTTAAGAGAAACATTTTATTATCAAAATCAAAATGATGTCATATCACTAGTCAACGGGTATGGTTTGTCTTCAACTTTTAAATACTTCATGCTCCTGCTTTTTTTGCAGGTCTTTGGGTGAAAGATACTTTTAACCTCAGTGTTAAAAGTGATAGTCACCATATCTGTATGGCTAAAAAGAGTTCAAATGATTTCATTCAGGAAAAAGAACTTTGAAAACTGTTTTTATAAAGTACCTTTAAGGGTGAGGATGAGATGAGTGTTACCGTCCTAACTGCTGTCAGTCTGGTAATCTCATTCTTCAGCCTTTCCAGGAGGATTGCCAAAACACCTGATAGCTCAGCCCCCAAATGGTCACCAAGGTGACACACCATGTGACCCATACAAGAAATAGCCCTTTCTTTCACTTCCTGGTCAATGTCTGTGGCCTTCAGCCTCTTCAAGGTTGCAGAAAATACCTACGGAGTGAAGGTTTAAAGGCTTATTTTTAATAAATGACGATAAACAATTTCTGTTCTTATCAGAAAACAATTGAACTCAGTTCTTAATATCCAACCAGTAAAGAGGGGATCACAGGGAATTATAAGTTAATTACTTTAAGTTGAATTAAAGACAAAGAGAAGGGTAAAACCATCTCTGATTGATCACATCAAGTTAAAAAAACGTTATGTATAGGGAACAGCTGAATCTTCAAGCAGAAAATAACCAGAGAAGAAAGGACAGAGGAGATCAAGACAGACTTCAAACAGAACAGAATAAAACTGAACAGATCAGGACGGGCTTTAAAAGTCATGCATAAGCAGAACAAAACTTCTGAGTCAAACCAGCCAAAATCAAACTAGTCAAAGCCAACAGAGCATTACGTCTTTTATGAAGGGTTTGGGGTTAAATCCTCCTGCTGTGGGGGGCTGATCCAGTGGTCTCATCACCTTCACCAGCTGCTGGGTGACCAGCAGAGCCTCTGAGCTGGTTTTGTAAAAGCTGTCATCCACACACCCCACCAGAGGGGGCACCAGCACCTACATGGCAGAGAGCAATGAAGAAGAGAGGAACCGTTTCACTTTTACATGAAATGGCATGAAAGCGTCTGACAGCTGAGCAGTTCAAATGCTTTTTTTGGCAGCTGTAAAAGGTTTGACCAAGGTATATATGTATTGTTTTGACTTTAAAAACCCAACAGTCCTATTGTTTGAGTTGTCATGATTTATAATCAGAAAACATTATCAAATAAGTTATTTATGACATACCCTTAAAATATTTTTTTGTGCACATACCCTCATTTGATGTCACCTCATGCATTAAAACTGGCACAATAAAAGGAATAATGTCCTTGAAACAGAAAGAGGCGGTAGTGAACCTGTATGTGTGGCTGAAAGGCTTGGGGAGGATGGGAGAGAAGGAGGATATTGAGGAAGGAAAGTGCTTCAATCCTCATAGTGGAGGAAGTGGCCTTGTCTGTCAGGGAGAAGACAATGCCTGGAGGGAGGAAAAGGGGAGGAAAGCAGAAAGAAAGAAAGAAAGAAAGAAAGAAAGAAAGAAAGAAAGAAAGAAAGAAAGAAAGAAAGAAAGAAAAATAGGATGGGAGTGGGAAAGACAGGGAGAAGAGAGCAAGTGTGTGGAAGAAAACATTAGATAAACAGAGTTGAAAACATAGAGAGTTGTTGTTGCTGTTGTTGTTGTTCAAATGTGTGTGTGTGTGTGTGTAGTATTGCAGTATTACAGTACCAGGTATTAAGGCAGGGATGTGATGCTCCAGGGCTCCAGGTACTGTATGGGCCAGTTCACTGAGAAGACAGAAACAGCCCTGTCTTGATTTGATACTCTTCTCCTTCAGCTGCCTGTGGAGAGACTTCACTATCACGGGTACCTGGAGAGAGATCAGACACACATGATAAGGTACTTTGATAGTAAGATCAATCCAGCCATTTCATTTAACCCCTTCACTTGTGCATGTCACAGCATACTTTGGGCAGAGGGGAGGAAGACACCGTTGACTCGTCAACTGCCAAGACCGACACACAGACAAATCAATCACACTCCTGTTCATACGGGCTATGTACAGTCTCCAGTTTCCCTGACATGTACATCTTTGGACAGCAGGAAAAACTGCAGGGTGTGGCATTAACCCCCACCAACACAGAGAACACCAACTTTCTTTGATAACTTTTTGTATGGTAACAAAAGTATCTATGGATCTATATTCTACAAATCTATAGTTTTCTTTTTTCCCCAAGCACCAGTAAGAAATGTGTTGGGCCAAAAACAGAGCATCTGAAATCATGTCCCGAGACTTTTGCAACCATGTGTGCTCCTACTGACCTAGGATAATCCATCCATCCATCCATTATCCAAACCGCTTACCCTGCTCTAAGGGTCGCGGGGATGTTTGAGCCTATCCCAGCAGTCATTGGGCGGCAGATGGGGAGACACCCTGGACAGGCCGCCAGGCAATCACAGGGCTGACACACACACACACAGACACACACACACACACACACACACACACACACACACAGTCACACCTAGGGACAATTTAACATGACCGATTCACGTGACCTACATGTCTTTGGACAGTGGGAGGAAAACGGAGCACCCGATGGAAACTCATGCAGACACGGGGAGAACATGCAAACTCCACACAGAGGACAACCTGGGATGACTCCCAAGGTTGGACTACCCCGGGGCTCGAACCCAGGACCTTCTTGCTGTGAGGCGACTGTGCTAACCACTGCGCTACTGTGCCACTGACCTAGGACCAAATCTCACTAAAACTGCATAACTACTCAACTACTCTGTCTCCCCCACTACTCACCCCGTCTCAATAAAGGCTTAGAATATTTAAGATACGTTCATTATGTTAAACTCCAAGAGATCACCAGAGTTTTCTGGAAATCATAATCTCCACCTGTTTCTTTAGCATAGCGACTGCTGGTTCCTCTTCCCTAGTCACCCCCTTGTCCACTCTGGCCGCCATAAGGATCTGGTGAGTTGACCCTGCCCGCGTCTGCCTCAGCAGCATCACAAACGCTGCAAAGATGTCTGCCCGTACGTTCTCCTCACGCTCCTTGAATCGGGCCAGGAGGGCGGGGCAGGCAGAGGA
This sequence comes from Lampris incognitus, assembly GCF_029633865.1. Lineage (NCBI taxonomy): Eukaryota > Metazoa > Chordata > Actinopteri > Lampriformes > Lampridae > Lampris > Lampris incognitus. The sequence goes on along the minus strand of NC_079212.1, from coordinate 103,011,704 downwards.
GTAAAAAGAGAGGAGGAGGTCCCTGCGTGTGGCGATCAGCGCCTCCAGACATTTGACAGCAGAGCGGCGAACCTTCCAGCTCATGTCGTCATCATCGCTGTACTCATCATCTGATTCTGGGGTAAATTATTTTAGACAAATTGAAAGTTAAAACACAGCATGATCGCCGTTATATGGCCTCAGACTAAACCCTTTCTCTCAACTATATCTCCTGTTTCTGCATTGTCCTGTGTAAAAAAGCAAAAATCACACACCCACCCCAATTAATAACACTTTTTAATCTTTTTTTCACCCCCTTTTTTCTCCCCAGTTGTACCCTGCCAATTACCCCACTCTTCCGAGCCATCCCGGTCGCTGCTCCATCCCCTCTGCCAATCCGGGGAGGGCTGAAGACTACCACATGCCTCCTCCGATACATGTGGCGTCACCAGCCGCTTCTTTTCACTTGACAGTGAGGAGTTTTGCCAGGGGGATGTAGCGCGTGAGAGGATCACACTATTCCCCCCAGTTCCCCCTCCTCCCTGAACAGGTGCCCCGACCAACCAGAGGAGGCGCTAGAGCAACGATCAGGACACATATCCACATCCAACTTCCCACCCGCAGACACGGCCAATTGTGTCTGTAAGGACACCTGACCTAGCCAGAGGTAACACAGGGATTCAAACCGGCGAACCCTGTGTTGGCAGGCAACGGAATAGACCGCTATGCAATCCGGATGCCCCAACACTTTGTTTAATCTTTAAAAACCAACAAACATGTGGTATCATATACTTTGATTAATATGATGCATATCTGTACATATTAACATACATCAATATCAATATGTGGTATCTGTGAATACTGTATATTAAAGTTTTATTAGCTGGACATTTTTCCTACCTGTGAACTTGTTACATTTGGTTTTTGAACTATGTAAAGAGGAAATGTTTAAGGAACTTTAAATACACATACTTAGATATTTTACTTTATAATGTCGAGAGCATTGTATGCGTTTTACACATTGCCTAATCCTGTCTAATTCTTTATACATTTTCCTTGCAAATTTAATCAGATAAAACAAGTTTTGATTCTTAGTCTGGTGTGTAGGGGAAGAATAGAGCCAAATATTTGAAGTTCGAGACTAGAAGGCCACTGGTTTACATACATGTATTATGTCCGTCTTGGGAGAGAGAGCCCTCCTCTGTTGCTCTCCCAAGGTTTCTTCCTATTTTTTCTCCTTGTTAAAGGTTTTTTTTTAGGGAGTTGTTCCTTATCCGCTGTGAGGGTCTAAAGACAGGATGTCCTTGAGACAAATTTGTAATTTTGATATTGGGCTATACAAATAGAATTGACTTGACTATTATAGTAAATATATTACACTATATATAGACTTCACTCATGAGATTTGAATAGAAAACTTAACAATGAATGAGCAGCCCCCTCAACCCAACTCTATAGCAACTACTGTTGAGGTGCCCTTGAGAAAGGCACTTAATCCCATATAGCTCTCCAGATAGACTGATAAACTAATCCCTAAAGCTGTCATCGCTCTCCCTCATGTACTAAAGCACATAAACACACACACCTTGGTCTAACCCATCCTCTATGTCCATGCCATCATCATCCTCCTCGTCATCAACGTCATAGTTATAGTTGGGGTCAAAGGTCATGAAGTTAAGACACAGCTTTAGCACTGTATTAACATGGGGTGACATCTCCTTTGGGCATCTGTCAACATGAAGTTATTGAACAAGGCTGAGATAGAACATTGGAGAGACAGCAAGTATAGTAAAAGAAAGTATGACTATGAAAAGGTGAGAAAGAGTGAGAAACTGAACTATTGCGAACAAGAGAGAAAGTCCGTGTTGTTCGTCTGTGAGAGGGTGCGAGAAAGTCAAAGACAGAGAATAGTTGTGTGTGTACAACTTTCTATCTATATGTACGTATTTACCTGCGTATAAAGGCTTCGAAGGCCTGGAAGCAGTGTTCTCTCAGTTCATCATCCTCCACACCAGTGAACTTCACCACCATGAGAATCAGCTTCTCTAAGTGCTCCCCTGTGGGAGACACACAAACACACACACACACACACACACACCCACACACACCCACACACACACACACAAAGTACGTGTTCAGTGAATCTATACCTGAATCGAAATTGTCCACATAAAACATGTACCACCTGTCTGTGTACTGCAAGAAAAACGAAGAGAGCCACTTTATTTTTTCATTGTACAGTTACAATGACATTTGTTTCCTGCATTGAACCCATCCTATTGTATAGCAGCAGTGGGCAGTTGTAGCTCCCGGGGACCAACTCCAGTTCTTCTTTCCATTGCCTTGCTCAGGGACACAGACAGGGGTATTAACCCTAATATGCATGTCTTTTTGATGGTGGGAGGAAACCGGAGCACCTGGAGGACAACCACACAAACACGGGGAGAACATGCAAACTCCACACAGAAAGGACCTGGGACAGCCTGGGGTTCGAACCCAGGACCTTCTTGATGTGAGGCAACAGTGCTAACCACTGGGCCACCATGACACGTGCATGTTTAAACAAATGTTGCATCATTTTACTTATATTGTTACTTGTACTGTTAACCATTATTGCTACTTATATTGTTTAGTTATACTGGTTGACTCAGATCTGCATAATGATCAGTTATACTTGCATATTAACCCCCCCCCCCATGAAACTGTTTGTTCATAATGGCAAAATAAAAGTGTGAATACTGTTAAGCAGATATCTAAATATGTAAGCATGCATTAAATCTAACATAAAAATCTCACCGACTCGAGACCCTCCTTGGCGGCTGACGGTTGCTAGACACTGGATGTATGTTCGGGTCAATGAAGTGGGAGGGCCCTTGGCCAGCTCAACCAATAGGTGTTCAGTAAGCTGGGAGAAGAGGGCGGGGCTACAGCAAGGTACCAGGTGACCAAGAGCCAAGATGGAGCGCTTCCTAACTGCCATTCTGGGGCTTGTCAGCTGAGAGGACATATGAAAACGTATTGAAAAGGAAGCGTGAATGCATTATTCATTATGTACTTGTTTCTTTATGCATGTGTTGCTATTTTGGTTAGATGCATCTTAAAAGGAGGCTGTGTCATGAGACATGTTGTATGTCAAGAAATCAACATGTGCTGTCATACGACACATCATATGTGGAGATCTTGGAGAGCCTTGTGTTTCCATTTGCCTGTGCGTCTGAGGAAAGTGATACTTATGTTGACTCTTGCTAGGATTAGTTCTCCCTATTGCATGCAGGAGTGTGAGTATAGGTTGATTATCTTTACACATCGCCGGGCTAAACATGTAAGACTTCTTTGTTTTGCTGAACTATAAAGACACTGAGTGCCTCTCTCCTCGGTGAGAGACGGCTCCCTTTCACTTCCGTGTGGCGTTGTTTCTCTTCAATGTGTTGTATACAATATATTTTAGTCCTCAACCCGTCAATGTTTTGTGTGTTATTTCATGAGTCTTGGGTGTTTGCAGGCAATTTCCATGACAATATTCACAGGTAACCCTACAACTAATACTACTCATATTGCAGACACTTACACTAACACTAAATCTGACAACAGTGGCTGTAAATCTGACAGTCAACAACTCGTAAATACATCCTGCATGCATGCTCTTTGAACACGACTTTGAATGAATAAATCTATAAACAGCAGTCACCTGTAAATAAGCGAGTCAGTTTTTAGCTCATAAGAACTTCTAAGATTAATCTAAAGACAGTGTATTTTTCATCTTATCCTATTGTATTTGTGTGGATTCTGTTTTCTGGGCTTTGCCACAATTCTCAACAGCTATGTTAAACAAATTGCAGTTTTGCTGATCTCCTTGTGAGTAATAAAACTTATATTATCTCATCCCTACCACTACAACTACCTGAATTACACTAATAAAAATACCACTTTTACTACCAATATAACCATCACTACAAATAATACCAATACCGCTACTACTACAAAAAGAAGCATAAAAAATTTCAAAAATGAGGTAAACACATTGTTTACTGATTCATAGACAAATAGGTAAAAAGTCTGTTACCTGTGGTAGCAGGCTGGAGAGAAGAGAGCCATGGAAACTGACCAGTGCCCCGCTCAGCCTGGAAATTAGATAAAATGAAATAAAATAAAAAAGAAATTGATCTTAAATAACAAAAAAAAAAATGTCTGATTTCTTCTTTACACAGTCATAATCAGGAAACAATATACAAAACTTAATAAGAGTTGCTACCTGAAGCTGGTTTTACAATTTAGGCATTGACAGGACCATTTAATGGTCTTAGAGAATAGATTTGTTGGTGTACATTTATATGTGCATTTGCTGTCACTCAATGCTTCACCAGAATGAATGAGCAGAATATCGATTCGATAGTAAATGGAGTGCAATTTGAGCACTGGGTGGAGGAAGCAGCTCATTGGCTCATCTGGCCAATGGTGATTACCTGCCCAGTAAACTTTATTCCCTTGATATGAATATATGTTTGTTTCGGGGGGGGTCGTCATAGCATCACACTTGGTTTTCAACCTGCCTTTGTGTTCTAAGATCTTTTTTGAATAATTGTACAACTACTACACAGGGTTTTCACTCTGCTTTAAAAAAAAAGGAGGAACTTCTCCATGAAAATGCAAATCTCAAAATTTGCATAATGGCAATCAGCCACTCTTACCTTCCCAACATGTCCGATAGAATGTCAAGGGCTTCCAACTGAACTGACACGTCTTCCTGTTTACCCATTGCACCAATCAACTGACAGGTAATCTTCTTACACACACTGGCTGTCAGTGTCAAACCTGAAACCTCAAACAAATACAGAATAACCAAGAAAAAAAAATAATGTGAAGAAAAAAAATGGTAACCCAAAACAGCACTTACGGAAACAAAACACCAGAGAAACAGCAATCACACACACATTAATACAGAGAATCAATTCCCTTCGCCTCTACATGACAAAGGCTTGAGGGAGGTGACACTCCTATCCTGGCACAGCACTGTGGTGGCTCTATCTCAGCTCTTACCTGAAGACGATGGTGGCAACTCAGCTATGACAGTCTTGAGTCCCATGCTGGAGATGTCTCTCAACTGCTCCTTGTCTGACAACATGTTGGAACACAATGTGTCAACCATCGTCTCCACCTGGTACTCCTTCACCTTGCTTACCAGAGGGGCCAGGCTGCAAAACAAACACAATTGTTGTTGAATATAAACAAGTTAAATTACAAACAGTAAGGTTTTAAATGTTTTGGTTACTACATATATCGGACACCACAGATCCTTGTTCTCATTTCTGTGTCCACGAGTGTGTGTGTGTGTGTGTGTGTGTGTGTGTGTGTGTGTGTGTGTGTGTGTGTGTGTGTGTGTGTGTGTGTGTGTGTGTGTGTGTGTGTGTGTGTGTGTGTGTGTGTGTATTTTACCATTTGACAGCTAGGTTCTGCACCTCTCCATTCTTGTCCTCCAGTAGTTTGAGGAGCATGGACACCACCTTCCTCTCACTGTCCTCGTCCAACTTGATGCTGTCCTTCTGCAACTCCAACATAAGATCATTTGTAGCCATGAACCTAGATGTACACATATAAGTGTGTGTGAACACAGACAGAGGAAGGCAGAAAGACGTCATTCTTATAAGATATCGCTGAAGAGACACTGTCTCTGAACTGTCAGCCTCCCAGACACACGGTGAGTAAAACATGGTTAATGCCTCAATGTTTGTGATGGTCTCTGACAGTGATCTGACACATTATATAACATTGTTGAAAAAGTTGCTTTGTGTCATGGTGGATTAGGATTAGACATTCACTATTGGAAGTCAATGTGTCATGATAGCCAAAAAGTGTCATCTCACTGTCATGCACAGAAGTTGCTCACTAGTATCTTACCTAAAATCTTTATCAGTTGATGTCATTTTCTCCAACAAATTGGAGACGTGGTAAGATACATTCGACATCTTGGAAGTACTATAGCTGTCTGTGCCAATTCCAGGGTTTCTTTCTCTCTGTACAAACAAGAGAAGTGCAGGAGATTTAGCCGGACAACATGGCGAGACAGGCGAGGATAGCGAGAAACTCCGTTGCTGGTCTAGTAACAAACTAGTGGGGAATTTGACACTTAGTGGGCAAGACAAAA